>NW_024061985.1:0-75855 GCF_006381635.1 Hibiscus syriacus | reverse complement strand
TCCCTAGACGTAATCGATACGATCCCTTCTTACTAAATTTTTGGTTATAAGCATATCAGTTTATCTTTTAAATTATGTTTTCTTAAAACTATTTTAAAAGGTTATTTTAGGTATTTGACCTACTTAACCCAAAGGGTCAATGGCGACTCCAAAATATTTATTTTAAATAAAATCATTTATTTATTCATTTAATTTTTCCCACCAAATAAAATTCGTGCCCGGGCGAAAATCGGTTACGACAGCATGGCGAACTCCGCTGGGATCTGGTCAAGCTTTAAAATTAATTATTGTCTCTATTAATTATAAATTAAAAATTCATATTTAATTTATAATTTTCGTTTCAAAATTTATATTATTTAGTATTCTAATATTTATATATATATTTTCTCCTACACACAACACGATATTGCAATAACATAAGCTTTATAATCAAGCTTGTCCCTTTTAAGTGGGAGTGAAAGCGACGTCTTCATGAGAATTTATTCTCCGTGTCAACCTAGTAAGTAATTTTCGGGGTTCATATGCTCTATGTCTTCGTGAGAATTTATTCTCCGTGTCAGGCATAGAGAAATGTGTCCCCTCGAATTGAACTCGGTCTGCTTACGTCTGTGATGGACTAGGATTGAGGGTTTGACAGTCCAAGGGAGCATCAACAAGGACATTCGAGTACATTACTCCTAGAACTGAAACCCTGCATATAATAAACCCTAGAAATCTCTTGATCTAAGACAGTACTGAACCTCTGTCCGTTGGTATACACAAAGGAGAAATAAGTTCTAACTTTTTGTCTTTTTAATTTATTTGATTTTCCCTTTTTCTGAATAAATGCCTTAGAACTAGAAATCATGCAGTTAGGTTAATTTTTCCAAACAAGCATGGAACTAGAAAGCTGAGGTTAGGATTTATACCTTGATAGATAGGATCTTTTCTTTCCATTAATTGGTACTAACCAATTTATTTTTTCCTTTCTCATTTTATTTTTTGTTTGCTCTAACTTGTTTATATGATTTCTTTTGTTTGCATTGCATGATCATGGCATAAATAAAAGGTATTGTCTTGAAAGACTGTTCATCAAATTGGAAAGACTTCATAAATGGACAAAACTTTTATGATCGAACAAAATATGACGCAACCATGGAATGGTATCCTAGGGAACTCGAAGATAGAGAAGAGCTATGCACCCAAAGATCGTATGCCCATTGAAGAGAAAAAGGAGATACGAGAACAAAGTCCAAGATGATGGGTATAAATATGTTTTAGCCAAAGGAAAAGAGACCTGCACAAAGAGAGAGAGAGCTCAATGAAGATAATCCTACAATTTCAGATATACAAGAGACTTCTGATCCTAACCAATTTGAGAAATTACATACAGTCATCATTCATATTCACAAATTTTCTGGAGATACCAAAGAAGTGGTGACAACTGTAAAAGCTCCCAGAGATGAGAAGAAATCATGTACTCTGAAATCGTCGAAGTTTAGACTGATCCGACGTCTAAAACTCAAGTTCAATCCAAGAAAAAGGTAGTTCTCATTTGATGCTATCCCTATATCATATAAAGAGTTATATGAGAAGCTACTTGAAGAGTGAGAAGTGGCTCCGTATATAAAAACCATTCCAACCTCCGTATCCGAATTGGTATTACATTAACGTTTATTGTGAATATCATGCCGGTGCTCAAGGACATACCATCGAGAATTGTCTTGCTTTCAAATGTCGAGTCCAAAGTCTTTTGAATCATGGAACCTTACAATTTATGATAAAGGATCGACCTAGTTTGGTAAATGAAGGTCCTGCTAGATTAATACCAAAAGTCTTCAAAGGTAAGAGTATCAGTAGGGGCGCCCAAAAAGAAGAAGATTTGCTGAGGTTCGAGACTCAAATACATCATTTAAAGATCGAAAACGATAAATAGAGCACAAAAATGGAAACCATGCATGAAGAGTTCCAGAAGATCAGTCAAGCCTTTCAAAATGCTGGCATGGATAACAGGGTCACCAAACTAAAAAAGAACTGCAAACATATATGAAGATCTTGTCCAAGAACTTCTTGAACACAAAGATCCTCTTACAAGGGAAAATGAACAACTCCGAGAATTGACACAAGAATATGAAGGAAAAAGAGAATGTCATGGAATAAGCTGCAATCCAAACAAGCAATATGACCCATAAGATGATAGACTAACTTGGCTTTAGAGAAGAAAATGGGAAAGTTATCCCCTATATGTAAAGTTTATTGAAGTTAGGATTGAATGTTGTCCCCTACATGTAAAAGTTTTGTTTGATGCACAAAAACCTTTGTGTTCAATGAAATCTATTCTAAGATGATCACTCTTGAGTAACACCTTTTCATACATGCATTTGCATTTCACATCTTTGCATTTTCATTTTGTATTCCTACTTTTATGTTTGCTTTTGCATTCTTATTGTTACATTTAATATACATTTTCATTTTCTTTTGCACCTTTGCCTTTTTACGTTTGTATTTACATTTTATTTTGCATTAATGCATTTTCGCATTTACATTACAGTTTTATTTAAGTATTGTTATATACAATAATTATAAAAACATGTAAATAATTCTTGAAAGGTTTTTGTAACAGTAAAACCAAAATCATTCATTCATATTACTGTATCATCATGAAATAATGAAGCAATCTTATGAGGGACTACAAGATCAGTGGTAGAACAATTGACAGGGTTACCTCAGGATATAAGGAAAGAAGTACTAGATGGACCAAATCAAATTAGTTAGAGGATAGCATCTAATAAAGAAGAGATAACTGATAAAGAGCAACCATGCTATCAGATTGAAGAGTCGAGAATGATAACATACACTGGGACATCCCAATCGAACCCAAAGAATAGCCTCATTAATTATTCATAATAAGAGGAGAGATTCAAGAGGATGGATGAAGCAATCAAAATATGAAAGGTGTTAATGCCTCCCAAAATAATTAGAAGCAAGAGAGCTCAGCTTGGTTCCAGACTTGGTTATTCCCCTTGAATTCAAAATGCCAGATTTTGAGAAATACAACGGCACCAGTTATCCCCTAATCCACCTAAAAATGTTTGCAAAAATGGAAGGATTTAAGTTTGATGATGTTAATTCACTTCCATGATAGTCTTGTTAGCCCAACAGTAGTCTGGTACAATCAGTTGACCCAAGAACAAATCAAGAGGTGGGTTGATCTAGCTAATGTATTTTTGGGACAACATCGGTATGTTAAAGGCTTAGCTCCAACACGTATGAATCTTCAAGGAGTAAAAATGAAAGCCAACGAAGGGTTTAAGAAGTATGCCTTAAGATGGAGAGAAGTGGCAGTACAAGTTCAACCTCCCATGTTAGAAGAAGAGATATCACGTATGTTTTGGGATTCCCTTCTCGCTCTTTTCTTTGAGTTAATGTTGGCAAATCCGATGAAGGAATTTGAGAATCTTGTGACAAATGGAGGATTAATTGAAAATGTAATCAGAAAAGGAAACTCAAAAGTCACATCCAAGAGCCCAATGGATCAAAAAGCGAAAGCTAATGATGTGAATGAATGTCGCATCCGGAGTCCTCGCAATTGCAAAAGAAAAAGAGCAAGCAATTGTTCGGATCGACCAAAGAAAGTCACACGATCAAGAAATACTTTGGAGGTGTTCCAAACTTCTATTTCAGACTTGTACCCTCATTTGATTAAAGGTCAGTACATCATACCAAGACCAATGAAAATGCCACCAAATCCTTCTGCTCATTGTTATGATCCAGATAGTGTTTGTGATTTCCACTTGGGGGTATCGAGACATTCCACGGGAAATTATAGACTATTGTTAAAAGAAATAGAAATGCTTGTTGACAAAGGAGTCTTGACATAAGAAATGATCAAAAGATGGGGGTAAATAAGGATGAAAATCCTGGACCAGTTACACATCAACATTCAAGGAATGATAAAGCAAGATAAATAAATAAATAAGTGGAAGTTGTTATCTACCACTATAGTACTTTCTATTTTTAGCATCTTGTTTGCAATTGTTTTTGTTCCTTTCTCCGCCTTTTGTACAATAAATAAATTTGTGTTGCTTTTAAGGATATGAGTATTGAATCAATTTTGTAATCTTGCAGTTCTTTGACTATCAATTGGATTAAAAAAAATCTTAATGATTAGAGTTATAATCTTTGACAAAATATCAGGATTGAAAACCAGAAAAACAAGGACCCTTGACCTTACCCCAGAAGAAATAAACCCAAACACTACCCTTTCCACAAAAATGACAGAGCTTTCTCCTATTGAAAGGAATTACAAAAAGGCTTGGTATTTATATATAAGAGTGTACAACGTGGGGGCATCGTTGTTTAACATTGCAAAACTGACTAGATTGTTTTCTATTGATGAAGTTCGACGATGAAACTTTGACAAATCTAGTCTAAGTCATTTGGTAATGAGATTTTCTGAATTCCACCAAAACACCTAGACTATAACAAGTTCTTCTTGACAAGCTTAAGAAATTGGAGTTGGATACCCATGTTTATTATATATACAATAAAGCTTGAGTTATCCCCCTAAAGCAATTGGTTAATAGCCCCGGCTTTATGGATAATATTCAGTTAGTTTGTTATGTTTGATTTATCCCCCTAAAGTAATTGGTTAATCTCCCCGACTTTATGGATAATATTCAACTAACCTATTATATTATATACAATAAAACTGTCCTTCTAGAGCAATTGGTTAATCGCCCCAGCTTTATGGATAAGTTTCAACTAGCCTAATAAAGGTGATTATATTATTATATACAATAAAGCTTAATTCAACTAGCTAAAATGGCAAAAAGTCACTAAATAAAAATGGACTAAGGGAGTTGCGAAACACTTGTTATAGTCAACTTCACACAAGCACACAGAAATATGGTTATTAGATCAATGTTTTCACATTTCTTTATCAAGGATTTCAGAGAATTGAAATGGAAATATTCTAGAAGGTCTAGTAACCGTTATGCTAGATTGTGTCATTTTGTACACATCCAGTTAAAATACCAAGTCCTTAAAGTGAGGAATGTGACAAAGTTCACAAAGAGAGAGAGGAGTGACATCTTAAATAGATGTAACCATAGAAAATAGGAAATTCATCCTAAAACTAAACCAAATTTTGATACTTGTCAAAGAGCTATAATTCTCAAACATTTCATAGTTGTTGATTCTTTTGATATTCTTTGAATTCATTCTTATGATTTGATTTTATTATGAACCTTTGATAGGAAACATTTTACAAAATTCTTTCATTCTTCGATAAAGAAAGGAGGAAAAATATTTTCAAACAGGAGAGTCTCAAATGAGGAAGGTCCTTGAAGAAAATTGTTGTTTATTCTACATCTATTGTAGAAAAAACGAGACCAAAATGATGAAGCACTTCACTTTCTTGAAAGCAAGTGGTCCAAGAAGCCAGAAAGTCTGGAGAATTGAACTTGTGACGCTCTCCTGTGACATTATTAGCAATCATCAAGAAAGATTATCACTTATCTCATGCTGAGGGCAATAGCATCACAGACAAATTATTTTCCCAGCCATCAATCCATGTTCTCTAAAAGATTACATCACAGAGCTATAAGTTCCATTAAGTGTATTATGGAATGAACAAGTCCCCCACCTGCACTCTGGTTATACTGTGATGCTGGCTCAAGTCTTGATACATCATTGTTGCTTTGTTCATGTTGATAATTTTCCTTGTCAGGATTATATCCATTATATCCTTCAGAAGATTGCTGAACTTGAATTTGAGAACTTATGGCACAGAATAGGACATTAGAATAGATTCTACATTTGTAGGCATTTTATATTGGGTAACATTGGTTACAGGATTCAAAAAGTAAAGATCAGTTTTATAAACTAAACCTTTCCATGGTTCAGGAAGAGTGGATTATGTAGGTGTGTATCTTGGAGCAGCAAAATAGACAATCGATGTAGCAGCTATTGCAAGAAAATGCACCAACAAAAATCCTTGAATCCATCTCGGTGATGTTTATCTCTTCCAGTAAGGTTGTTACATTGGATGCCACCACCAACAAGGTCAAATTCGCCAAATCTACTCATTAATTCCTCCAACCGATTATCATTCAGTTCTTGCATCTATTTTCAAAGGTATGTAAGATAGTAGAAGGCAACCTTTGCATCATGATCCAGAGAAAGAGACAGGACATTGATACCACTAGGGAACATGTCTCTAGCATATCTTCCTTCGTGTATGGTTTTTAGGGAAAACTAGAAGTATTTCCACCTCATCAGGTTCAAATGGAACAACTTTATTCCTTCCAACCCATACCAGATTCTATTTTCGGCACTTGTCAAGAACATACTTCTGGACACTCGAAGGTGGCTCATCGTCATAAGCTTCAAGAGCCTTACGGATCTTTTCTGTCAATTTGGCAGTTCATGTACATGTTGTAAACATTCAACTTTGTTCTTGGATCCCAGGAAGGCCACCATTTCTTTGTCAATGGAAAAGCATGTATGGTGGTGGAGGAATGGAATAAGAGGAAATCCGTTCTCAATTGGCAGATTATGAATATAGCCTTTTCGTGCAGCAACACAAAAATACTTCGAATCTACAAATTCTGACTCTACATCGTATAAGTACCGTGACATTTTGGTCCAAAAACCAACTGGAGCAAGTGCCATGTTCTTGTATTAGAAATAAGGAGGCCTAATAGCATCTTCTGGAAGTGTTCTTTGAGTTATCTGATCTGGTTTGGTAGAAACCCCAAAACCAATCATTGGATTTGAAAAATGAACTGTATGATCGTCTTCATTAAGAAGCTTTTTTTCAAGCTTCCTCTACTTCTTCCTATTCCAAAAAAAATCATAGCCCTAGTTTCGCCTTTTCTTGTAATTGGAGTCATTGCATAATTGCTTCCTATCTTCTACCGGAAGAAGTGCATCAGTAGCCTTAGTCATTTGAACAACACATATAAAATCTGTCAATATGCAATTGATGAATCCGAACCACATCTCTCCATGGCTATAAAAGCCTCAGCCTCTGAGTACCCCATTTTGTCAAGATATCAGTTTATACTCCTCATCAGAATCAGAATTAAGGATTTCCTCGGTATCAAAAGAACTATCAATATTTGTGAAATCATCCTGAAAGATCACTTCATAATCAAATGAGTAGTTATCAGAATCAACATGTGGCATGGAAAAATATATTCCAAAAATAGCCTTTACTAAAAACAAGGTTCACTGTGTCGGCCTGGAATGAATTACCAAGTGATTTATACCACTCTGTCTGACTAGATCCCTCCAGATCCAAAAAAATGGGTATCTCATTTAGAAGAGGCACATATCTCAGACATTTTCGTCAAAATGATTGATTACTTCTTAAGTTTGTGAGAACATGAAGAGAATTCCTCAAGTTACTTGACAACTATTGTTTAGTGACATCAGAATGAGAGTATTCAAGATAAACAGATTTGAGGCACGAATAAAGCCGCAAGTACCCACAACAATTCATTGTCAAAAATGGACCTCGTGGGGATCATGATATTGAAATCAAACAAAGATGAAAGTAAGCCTTACAGTTTAGAAGGTTGAGGGCACTTTGAAGGCCTAATTCAGACAGATCCATGCGGGACATCTTAAAAGCTCATTTCAACCAGAAATAGAATGGTGAGGCATTTTGAAGGCTCATATTAATATGAATATTTGGGCATTTTTGGAGGCTCATCTCATCAATAAGTAATGTTGAGCACACTTTTAACATCTGTATCAGCAAATGTTGGGGCATTTTAAAGGTTACTTCAGACAGATCCATGTGGGGCATTTTGAAGGCTCAGATTAACAAGAAGAAAATGATAGAGCATGCTGAAAGCCCATTTCAATCATAATCAGGAATATTGACACTTTTTGAACATTTGTATTAGCCAATGTTGGGGCATGCTGAAAGCCCCTTTCAATCAGAATCAAGAATGTTGATGTATTTTGAATGTTTGTATTAGCAAATGATGGGGCATGATGAAGATCCATATCATCTTCTGGAAAGATCACTGACTTGAGAAAGTATTTCCAATTAGAGAGAAATGTATGAAGAATAAAAATGGAGAAGCAGTGATAGTCAACCTGACTATACATAATTGCTTCGTTCATCAGGCAGTTGCATCAGTGTCTTGTTATTGAACAAATATCTACTTAGTAAATAGGGTTTCAAATACCCAATCTCCTTAACCATGTGTCACATGACAACATGTTCTTTGTTATGCTAGATCACGGTTGCATGAATAAAGATGGTCCTCAAGCAGACCATTCAATCCGGGGTTCAGTTCCTAAAATCTCGGCTTTGAATTTGGTATTCTCTGTGTCGGTGATGATTGAAATATTTCTTTGAGATTCCTGGCAGTTAGTTTCAACCATACTGTTAGGGTTACGAAGCTATTTTTCACATCAGTTTTGTTTACTTGATGACATTGAATAAAGAAGCTCAGCTTACGCATATTACCCTTATTCGTTGTTACTGGGGTTATCATTACCAGTCAGGGTGAACTGGGTTTCATCTATTTGGTTTATCATGTTTGTTTCATCTACAATAGCAAGAATTCCATGAACCTCCTTCTGTACATGAATCCTATATATGATGTGTTTCTACTTCCTACAATGCTCATTACGGAAGAAAACGTGATCGGTATCACACTTGCCTTACTCAAGATGATATCAAGATCAATTGGTATCTCTTATTCAATTCAGCACTAGCATATTTTGTGAATTTGACCAACTTTTTGGTCATAAAACACGCCTAAATCTCACTTGTATTCCCATTAAGTTTTGTTCTCAATTGGTCTTATAACATCATACAAAAGTTCTGAACACTATGAATGAGCTTCATTGACTAGAAATCTGTGCAGAAGCCACAGATGGATGAATGTATTGTCAAATATTTTACATACATCTGTGCAGAGGCCACAGGAAAAGATGAATATGTTATCAAATGTTTTACAAACATCTAGGCAGAAACCACAGGAAATGATGAATGTGTTTTCAAATGTTTTACGAACCAGTAATTATGGTGCTGAACCAATGTTGTGATCATATGGTTTCCATTTATTGATGCAAGATAAAATCTCTCTTCTTCAACCCCAAGGTCAGGAGTGAGATATGATGAAGATTTCTTTCCACAGAAGGGAAGCAGAAATTTTAACAACAAGAAACTAGTGGATCCAACCAAGATTGAACAATATGTTGTTATTAAACATATCGACATGATATTGTCTAAATGGATTTATTCGAGATCAAATTAGATGTGGAGACATGAAAGGAAGTAGGATAAATCTTCATTGTGATGTGTTTCAAGAGTCAAATCAGAACAGACTCTACACTCTTAATTAATTTGTTGAGTCAGGCATATCTACATATACACCCCAAAGATGATAGATTCTCTTTTCAAAGATGAAAGATTTATTGGATTTTTATACAAGTCCAAGCAAAGAAAGCCGATGTTATCAAAGATAAAAATGGGGCATCCAGATCATAGTTCTGACTACAGCAAGAGTTTCATACATGA
Organism: Hibiscus syriacus; assembly: GCF_006381635.1. Classification (NCBI taxonomy): domain Eukaryota; kingdom Viridiplantae; phylum Streptophyta; class Magnoliopsida; order Malvales; family Malvaceae; genus Hibiscus; species Hibiscus syriacus. The sequence continues at coordinate 66,329 of NW_024061985.1, read as the reverse complement.
AACATTTCTTCTGAACTTTAATGCAAGCAAAGAAGATACAAAGATATAAGTTGATCAGATGGTTCTTCAGAAATGCAAGTTCGATAGCATAAGTTGCTACCCTGATATCCAAAGGTAACCCTGGAAATAAAAGATCAAGTGAAGGAAGACTAAGTTCACCACTTTGAAGTCAAAATAAAGATTCCATCAACAATATCATGACAATATATAATTGAAACATAAGTTTTTTTTCAGTTTTTCGTATGAAAAATAAGATTCATGATGAAAATACCTTACAAGAAGAAGGTAAAATTGAAAATCAAATGCAGGAATCACGCAAACATCTGAAGAAGAGATGGATGCAATCCACAAGAATGAGCATTATCTTGAGATTGAGGCATGTTACCTAATCAACATGTTATTTTGAAAAATAATGAGAAAATAATTCCCAAAATTTCTCATTTAATCATTTCTAAAAATGAAATTGTTGAAAAGTAAGAAAACGATTTCCATAGTTTCTTACATAGTAAAATATTTCCCACATCTGTAAGACCTACAGTGCATGATGTTTTCAAAAAGCCTTCGGGAGCTTTTTGATTTTTTAAAGCCTCCGGGTCATCTGTAAGACCTACAGTGCAAGATGATAAGACCTCAGTCCATTCATAAGACTTCTGGGCAGAATGTTTTCAACATTTCCAGAAGAGTTCATAATGAGAAGAACTCATCTGAAGAAGGAAGAGGAAGTTCATAATGAGAAGAACTTGTTCAACCTTTTGCTCAAATTCATCATTCGATGGATCAACATTGCCAAAAGAGTTCATAATGAGAAGAACTCATCTGAAGAAGGAGAAGAAGTTCATAATGAGAAGAACTTGTTCAATCTTTTGCTCGACGCTATCACAGAAGGAGATAGATCAACATCAATATTTCCAGAAGAATTCATAATGAGAAGAACTCATCTAAAGAAGGAGAATAAATTCATAATGAGAAGAATTTGTTCAACCTTACCTTAATTCATCACATATGAAGCTAAATTAACAACCTCTCTTTTTGAAGATCAGCATTTCCAGAAGAAGTTCATAATGAGAAGAACTCATCTGAAAAAGAAGAAGAAGTTCATAATGAGAAGAATTTGTTCAACTTTTTGCTAAATTACATCACAGAAGAAGATATATTATCATCCCCAGTGGAAAAATGGAAAAGTTCATAATGAGAAGAACTAATCCCAAAGAATAACTTGTTCAACATTGTCATCATAATCAAGGGAAGTCAAATGGATAAAAAAAATTATCTTTTCGTCTTTGCCCTATTCTTGTTAACACAAGAATGAGCAAAGAGAGGCAGCTGAAGATACTAATTTTTTTCATCCATTTTTTTATTGTTATTATTATTTTATTTATCACTATTATTATTATTTTATTATTATTATTATATTTTTATTATTATTAATAAATATTATTATTGCATATTACAGGCCCAAAATCAGAGCCCGATTACAACAATGACCCAAAAAAACCCAATTTGGTCCAAACCCAATCCCGGAGCCCATTTCAGGCCCAAGTGGAGACACAACCCAGATACAAAGAAAACCCTAGGGTTTCACGTTTTCAGCTCCAGTCGCCAATGATCTCAACCATTGGATCTCTAAGATCCAACGGTCCACAGATGGTTCTAGCTAATGCATCTAGGGTTTCATCACCCTATCTCAACCAGCGTCGCCTCTGCCAGATGCTTGAGCCCACTGCTACCACGCGTCCGTCGATTCTGCTGCCACCACTCGACCACCGACGCTGCTGCCACGATGCCTCCGTTGAAGCTTCTAGAAACTAGTTATCCCTCCACATGTCAGTACTCAAGGGGTGAGCACCACAAGTTCGGTGACTCACCGAACTTTGGGATCGGTCCAAAGAGGACACCGACGATGGCTATAAAAGCCATCAAACATCTACAAAGAGAAATCCATCGACATAAAATGGAACAGAGAGAAGAGCAAAGAGGGACCAACAACAAACAACAACGACGAGTAGAGCAAAATAAAAAAAGACTGAAAAACAAAGAAAAAGTACAGAAACGACAGAGCCATCAAACAGAAAAAAATAGAGTGAAGGTATCGAGCATTTTACCTTTATCGAAGCCTCCCTATGCCGTTGAAATCGAAACGTCGGAGGTAACCACTTTAGATCTACGTGTTTTGGGAGTGATTTAGGCTTAAAAACATTCGGATTTGGCTTTTAGGGAGAGCCGAGCTTTAATATAGGGAAAATATGTAATTTATGGCCACTGTGGGTGGTAGCCGGCTGCGTCGATCGGCGTCGGAATGAGGTGGCCAACGGTTATCGGTTTCCCTCCGGCGAGGGAAACTTAGAGAGAAGGCAGGGAGATTTATATATCACCAATAAATACCACCACAAAATGATCTAAGTAAGATTGGAATACTCAGTTCACCAAGTCCATAAATGTCGTACCAGCATTGGTCAAACCAAATGACATTACCATAAATTTATAATGTCCATACTGCTACACTTTTCAGTTGATCAAACATATCATCAATCCTTGGCAGAGGATACTTATTCTTTATAGTCACTTTATTTAACTGACGATAGTTTATGCATAATCGCATAGGCTCGTCCTTCTTTTTCATAAAAAACACAGGTGCTCCCCAAGGAGAAACACTGGGTCTGACAAATCCCTTATCAAGTAGCTCCTGCAATTGGGACTTTAATTCTCTTAACTCTATTGGAGCCATTCGATATAAATCCACAAAAATAGGTTCAGAACCCAGGTAAACCACAATATAGAATTCCACCTCGCAGACTAGAGGTAATCTCGGTAACTCCTCAGGAAAAACATCTGTAAAATCTCTAACCGTGGGAATATCATCTACTCTCACTTCTGATACTTGAGTGTCTATCATGTTAGTTAGGAAAGCTACACACACTTTTTACATCAATTTCTTTACAGTCATGGCTTATATCACATTGGATGGTGATTTTGCTTTTTTGCCGATCATTACTATTTCGGAGCCTTCCGCATCATTAAAAAACAATCGCTTCTTGCGAAAACCAACCCATCCATGATTTGAAGAAAACCAATCCATGCCCAAAATAATTTCAAACTCAATTAAGGGCAACTCTATCAAGTTTGTCGGGAACACAACCCTTGAATCTTTATCGGGCATTTCCTACATACCAGAGTTACTCTCACACTATAGCCCATATGGTTTATCGCTATCATCTCACTAATAATTGGTTCTAAAGGAATTCCTCTAGTTCTAACCAACTTTGTACTAATGTAAGCGTGTGTGTAGAACCAGCGTCAACCAAAACAAACACAAGTTTATTAAAAAGATAGAATGTACCTGTTAAAATCTCCTGGTCATCTCGATCCTCATTAGTCTTAATGTTGTAAATCCTTGCTACTCCCCGAGTCACTTTTCATGAAATTGACTCAGATTATTCTCTGAATCTACCTCTACCTCTGCTCCTATTAGAAGCTGCCACATATCTCTCAGATTATGCTGAATTATCCCCTGATTTCTTAGGAAAGCTTCGGGCATAGTGACCAGTTTCACCACACTGGAAACAAGTGACATTAAGAAATCTGCATACTCCACAATGAAATTTGCCACATATATGACATGGAGTTCTCTCTCCAAATGCTCTACCCGAGCTAGCAGCAAAAGACTGGGATTGTTTTAATTTTCTACGAAGCTGCAGTAGAACCATCTCTATCAGTATATCTGGAACTCGAGCCCTTGCCTCTCTTTGCATGATGGGAAATTGAAGACATTCCAACTATTTTTCCTGTCTGCATACTCTGTTCAGTTGCTAGAGTCTTCTCTTGAGCTCTTTCAATGGCCTTAGATCAATTTATAACTTCTTGCAGGCTAGGTAAGTTCAAAGCCAACATCATCTCTTTCAACTTTGGCCTTAAACCTTCAATGAACCAATCACGTGAAGCCTTGTCATTGGAAACTACCTCAGTAGCAAAACGACTCAGCTTGTTGTACTCAGCCTCGTAGTCATGTACTACTCGATCACCTTGTTTCAAATTAAGGAACTTTAGCAGCACCGCCCTTCTAAACTACTCACCAACACACTTGTTCTTAAATTCCTCCTTAACGAACTACCAGGTCATTTGCTCCGGTGGTGCATACATCGTAGTATTTGACCACCATACTCGATCTGGTCCTCGAAGTAAAGATACAGTTCCACTTAGATTTTCCGATCTGAGTAGTCAAGACTTTCAAGCATTACAATAACATCATTTAGCTATAAGTCAGCCTCCATAGGACCTTTTTCCTCTTCTCCCTGAAACTTAGGAGCTCCTAAACTCTCCAGCTCATTTAAGATCAACATCTGCGATACTGGAGGAGCAGAGGGAGGCGGAGGAGGTTTAAACCGAGTCAGAATGGCATCGAGAGCTTGCATAAAAGCTCTAAACTCAGGCACCAGCATACCCTGATATACAAGCGCACTAGCATTTTTAGATGGAATCGGATGCTTGCTATTATCCTCATAGCTTTCGCTACCCGATCATTCCCTAATTTCTTTCTCACTCGCTCTTCACGAGTTCAAAGATTCTGAAATCTAATAGGACATACATAATAATAACACTCAAGTTAGTAAAGAGTGACATCAATCATATTCTAATGACACCATATCAGTAACCTTGACAATCTTAGTGCCATGTAACATTTTTTAAAGTCAAATAAACCCGGTTTCGACCGAGAATCGGCTAAACCTGTAGCTCTGATACCAATAAATGTAATACCCATTTCCCCTATACATTTCCATACACAATTCACAAGTGTCACATGACTTTTATAACATTTTCTTATTTGTAAACCCATAAAATTTTGTTTTGAAAACAAAACAAAACATTTTAATATAAAATAAAACATTTGTTGTAACATATTACAAAATTATAACTTTAATACAGTCCATAGCATTTTCTTAAATTCAAATACATGCCATCTAATTATTAAAGAAGACTTAAATGTCCTACAGTTACTGATGAGTCAACCATGGATTGATGATTTCTGCTGCACTCCTTACTCTGCTAGTCTTTGCTATTTCCTACATGTGAAATCAACACATGCTAAGTATTTACTTAGTGAGGCATAATAATGTAAAGGAACTATAATTTATACACAAGTATATCATGACTATCAAAATACGAAATAAATCATATAGTTCATAAGAATCATTTAAAAACCATATCAGTTAAACCAAGTTTCTTTTATATAGTCATCAAAACTATTCTTAGTATGCCCAACATACCTATCTATCCGTATTTTTCCAATTTTCTTTTATTTTGCCCAATGTATGTCAATTGAGAATGCAAGGTACATATGTTGCACCGAAGTGCCGAAATGGTAATTCACCTCATTATGAATATCATGGGTGGCACCTTTTATGCCGAAAATGCATGATTATGCATTAAGCAAAATTGATTGATAACTTTCATACACAAAGTATGTCGAAATGGTAATTAACCTCATCTATTCATTTTAGAGCAGTTCATACTCTAAATCTTATTCATAATATCATTCCCTTACACGTTATGAAAAGATAACAAAATAATGTAAAACATACATTTAACAAGACCTTTGAGGTTGACTCATCGTGAGTCTTCCTCATCTCATATAAGTACAATAAATGCACTCACCTGATATGCCTCACTAGTATGCTTTAAGGATGTTAAGCTATTCGACAACTTTATCTTTGCCCTTTTTCTTGCTTGACTCTGGAGCTTGGTTACGATCTACACAAGCATCCATTATTACATATACCATACAAATGTTAGTATACTTTCTAACATTTATTCTTTTAATAATACTTAAAAAGTACTATTATTTTCAATTTCTATTAAAATTCATCCTATCTTAAAATTCCAGGCTCAACAGTATCGTTACCACTACTATGGTATCGATACTTCTATACTATGGTATCAATACTCCTTTCATTATCGATACCTTTTTTGCATTCTGGAATCCATAATATCGATACCTTCCTCTTAGTATCGATACCCACAGTAGTATAAATACTACATGCATTAGTATCGATACTGTTCATCGAATTTCCTCAAATTTAAACCTATAGTATCGATACTGTTCTTCCTGTACCGATACCCTTACCCATATTTTTCATTTTTCTATTTGAATTTTTACCCAAATTTCGTTTAATTCTCTTTTTTTTACCTCCAACAATACCCTTAAACTTATCATTTCTAAACACAACTAACTTTCCTCCATTTAGCTTCTTATAACATATAAAATCTTCAAAGAACATCCCTAACTAAGAATCACACTATTTTTTCATACATGGTTTTAATCACTTTCAAGGCTTCTAATCTCTTATTTACTTCTTTGACAAGTCATATATACTTGTAAACCTCAATAAAAACACATATTTCAACATATCACTCAAAAACCCATTTTCTTCAATCTCAAATAAAGCATTCATCTCTTAGTTTTAATCGTCCTTGAACTTTCTTTAAGCCTCTATATCACTTAAGGTTTCAAAACTAGCCCATAAACTAAAGCAACTTGAAGAAAACTTAACTTTGGCTATGGAGGAGAGCACAAGAAGAGCAAAAGAGAAGAAGAAGATAACTTAGCTAACTTTCCCCTTTTCCTTTACTTAAATATCCCTAATAAAATAAACTTTTAAATCCATTTCCCCATATAGGACCAAAATACCCCTTCATTCTTCCATTCTTAAATATTAGTCTTAACCAAATTTCCTAATTCATTTCTTGTATTTTACCAGTTATTCAAATTAAATCCTCCGAATTTTAAATCCTGTCATTATGGTCGCCGACCCGATATTTGTGGTATTACATGTTTCCTTTAACATGGATTATTTTGATCAAATTAAAATGTTGAGACAAAAATACTCTGAAAAAAATAGAGATAAAATGATCATTTATACAAACATTAAATATTAATTTTATCATGACGCCTGCACATTTAGCATAGATTTCACAATGAGTAAACTAATTGTTTAAAAACGAACAAATTAAAATTCGTGGATGTGGCTCTAAACTTAAAATTTATAAATTAATCTTAAAGGTATGTATTTTCAATTGAGTCCTATACTTCAAAATTAAATATTTTTTAGATCTGATTTAACTTCCCGGCCAAATTTTAAATAACTCAATTCACTGCATTGAATACCCTTTAATGAAATCGATTTGAATAGGATTGAAATTCCTAATCATCCAAAATATATAATCTAACAATTTTTATAGTTCACATTAATCAAATCACATTGAATACTTTGTTCAAGAAGTCTTAAAGTTAGTTGTTATTCTCCTACTTGTTGACAAAGGATTTTATACATTTTAACATCATGTCAATGACGTAATATTTATCCTTGTATAAAAAATAATTGTCATCATTTTAAGTATATTCATAAAAACGTTTGTTTTTACTACAGTATATTAATAATTATATTTAATTCAATTTTTATGTACAAATAACATAGTTATTGTCATGAGACTTTTTTTGCATACAAATAATTAATGTGTCACTTTTGGAACCATAGTTATATATATAACTTAATTGAAACCATAATTTTATTGTATAATTATATAAAATTAAAATTATATGTATATAGTTGTATCATATCAAAATTTCTGTATCACATTACATATTTAGTTCAATTAAAGTTGATGTATAATTTTGAGATTTATCTCTTACCTATTGATCCGAACCTAAAAATCTCAATAATCAAAACTTGTTAGCTTGAGTTCGAAACTGAACCAATCTGGAGTCGACCTAAACCCAAAATGAAACAAGCCAATAATCTTAAGTGACTCAAATTTTAAATTAAATATATTTAAAATAATAATTCAATAAAGGATAAACAATGTTTGTGGTCATTCATCTCTATTCAAATTTCTGTTTTGGTCACTCAACTTTAATATTTTTAATTTCATCATTCAAAATTCAAAATGTTCTCTTTTTTATCACTTAATTGTTAAATCTCTAACGTTGTTTTTGATAAATTTATGTAAAACAAACTTTAAACTTTCCTTTCAAAACTAGATTTTCGACCTCCATTTGATCCATGCCAATATATCTTCTTCCAAATATGAATTGTGGTGATTCAAGATTGAGGAGAAAAGCAATATATCTCGATTCTTCATTGATCAGACAGTGAAGATTACATATCAGATAATAGGGTTAAAGCTTTTATACAAACTTTTTATTTTTGATGATAACCAAATTAAGAAGGAGACAAAAGAAGGTGGAATATTTTTATTACCAGTTACGTTGTAAATGATGACTAGTGGCGGTCAAATAATGGAGGGAAAAAAGGGTTAAATATGAAGGTCAATTTCAAAAAGAAAAGGCCCAAAATGACTCTACACACTTAACTATCAAGTGATCAAGGAGATCGAATTTTGAAAGGTGAGTGATGAAATAAAAAATAAAATTGAATGACCAAAATAAAAACAAGACAAAATTGAGTGACCAATAAAATACTTTACGCTTTAATAAATTATTATTTTAATTTAATAAAAAATGTAAAATTACATTTTTAAATGACACTTCCACGTTTGTTCCTTATTTTGTCTGACTCTTTTGCACGTGTTAGTGGATATGTAAAACACATGTCAAACCACATTTAATGGTAAAATTCCCTTCTTGTTATAGTTGGTGGTGTCACACCCCAATTTAGGGGTCAAATTATAAGTTTTTGAAACTTAAAAGTAGATTTAGAAAGTGCTGGAAATTCAGGTACCCAGTCCTAAATTTACCTATTTTTGTGGATTAATGAAAAATAAACCCTCTTCCTGGTGAAATCCCTAAAACCCAAAATTTCCCCCCCAAATGAGCAACCCCTTCATCGGTTCGATTCCCTGTCGTTCGACCGCCCCAGCCTACGCAACTACCCCTATTCGACTCCCCATCAGCCAGTGACCAAAGCCCGAATCTTATAATGCCATGAAATGCCTCCCTTCGCCGTGAATCGAAGCTCAAATCCTCACCGAGAACCCCAGCTCGCCGTTCTATTTTTCATGATTTCTGGTCACACTGATAGTCTGTTCGCCTCAACGCCTCCCTAGGAAGACTCCCCAGCTCCGTGCGATCAAAACACGACCGGTAGGTGAGGTTGTTTTCACCGTTTTCATCAAGCCCCGACGTGGGTAAGCATTTCAGTTCTTTTCTTTTATTTCAGATGGATTGTGGCTGATGTTTAAGATTATATTGGCTTGATATGTTGTGTTGATGCTCCAGGAAGAATCGACCGACCACCCCGAGGCCATCACTGCCACGCGCCTCTACATGCGTGTGGGCTTCCTCCCCTACCCTGTAAATCTTCTAGAATCGGTCCAGTCGGTCTAGACCGGTCTGAACAGGCCCAACCCGGTCCGAATCAGATCTGTTTTACCAGATCGAGTCAAACCCAAACTAAGTCAACTCATCCAAGTTAACTCGTCTGAGCCAACTCGTCTGAGTCAACCCATTAACTTTGACAGTTGATAGTTAACTTTGACCAAAAAGTTAACTTTTTCGAAAAGGTCCTATTTTTTGTTTTTCGACGTCCTGAGTTCGAAGACAAAGTTCATTTTGCCAAAGTACCAGGATTATTTGGATAAGAAATTGCCAAAAATAGTCCTATGGGGTAAACTTACGAAAATGCCCTTGTGCTGTAAAAGACCAAGACTTCCCCGAATGGTAAAAGATAGCCCAGAAAAAACATACTTTATCAGTTATCAGAAATAATGCATATAATTGAATTAAAAGGAATTACTGAAATGTACTCGAGCTTCGTAATAACTATAATAACCTCCATTGATAAAAAGAAAAAATACCCTGAACTCTAAAGGAACTAGAATACTTGAAGCCTAATATATCAGAAGTAATGTCACTGACAGAATTGAATGAAATGATGATGATACACTTAAAGTGTAAAAAGAACAATGAATGGCTAGGATAATGGAGATGACTTGAGAACTCATATCTTGATCCACTTGAACCTTGAAATCATCGATTTAAATTTCAGATCTATATTGGAATGCCTCTGAAGTGTAAAATGACACAATCACGTCAAAGCATTGAAATAACTAAATACCCTCCAGCTCTAAAATGAATAAATCAACCTCGAATACAAAATGACCTAGAATTTCTATTTTCTGAGATAACACCCGGAGACTGAATTATCAAAGGTACTTTACATGTCTGGATTTCATGAAATGACTAAATTATATGACCAAGTTGAATGAAATGGAAGAAATGTATGTATCCAAATTTCGAAAATGATTTAATTACTATGGAAACTCCGAAGTAATCGGAATATACTTAACTACTAAATGACCTAAGTACCTTCAAAGAAATAGATTTAAGTGAATGACTCTAACAAGTTAGGAAATGCTGATGAACTTATATGTTGTACAGCCCTCAAGGGTTTTTAAACCCGAATCAAGCACGTCTACATTTATTGACATTGTTTCATTACAGAAAAGAAATAAATACCACTGGACTACTTATTTGTCTCCTAAAGAACTGATCAATGATGATTCTAATATTGATTAGATCAACTGGTGCAGTCTGTAATAAGAAGTGAATAATAATGAAGTATCACAGTTCGAATGATTGACAAGTATTGCAGTGTTGGGACTGTTGGTTCAATTGGACTCGAAATCCTGATAATTCAATACCTAATCTTTAATACCCCAGATTGTTTGAGTAATGGAATCACTCTCAGTAAATCTGAATCTAGAATTATTCTGATATAAAGAATCCTGAACACCTTCCTGAACGCACCTGAATAAAAAGGGGACCTAAGGTATCAATTTTAATGGTCTGATAGATTTGTTAGTAACTAGTCCCTTTCAATAGGACATCGTTCCTGGAATCCGATCAAATTCCATAACTTTCATGTTTTCCATTTCTGATAACTACCAAGAGCTCTAAAAAATACTTGTATCCTTTAGTGTGTTCCCCATGTACTACATGACTGTATTATATGTTTTGAAATATATTTCACTGAAATTATTGATTTACTGGCTTATGAACCATGGTTACATGGTATGTGTTCTCTGATTACAGTTTTCACTGGTTACTACTTGAACTATTTTATTAGGATATTATATGGGTATGTTGAGTTAATCGATCGAAGGAATTGGCCAAGAGGGGGGTGAATTGGCAAATAAAAAATTTTGGTGGAAGCTTTTGCAGAAAATTAAAAATATTTGTACAGCGATTTAGAGTGGTTTGACTTTCTCAACCAAAGTCTACGTCTACTACCTTAGCTATCCATACTAAGGATTTTCCAACAAATTCACTAATTTGTTCTTTCTTTTGAGGACAAAGAGTAACCTTATAACTCCCTCAAGAATTATACCCCAAATTCTTGAGCACACTCTTTTTCAAAGAGAAATACACAAATTTGCAAACTTACAAGGAAAACCTCACAAAGTAGATTGGTTGCACAATTCTAGAACAAAGAAAGAACACTCAGGTATAAATACAATAGAGAACAAATGGTGTTCTTGAAAGCACAATGAATATTGAATGAAAAACAGGATTGAAGTGCTCAAACAACGAGTTTAATGCTTTCTCTTTGATTCTCTCTCAATTCTTGTTGATAGTTATTGATCAATGGCTTCTAAGCTTGTTTAAATACTCCTTCAATTGATTCTGAACGTTGGAGATCATTAGTGGAGTCAATAGAGTCGTTATTGTGTGAAAATAATTAATAAAATAGCTTGGAGCGTGAGGGGAATCGGTACCCCCCTCATAGGGTATCAATTCATGCAGCGTAAAATTCAAATATTTTGACCATTAAACAGGGGGAATCGGTACCCCCTGGGGGGAATCAGTTCCCTCCGAGTAATCTGTTATTTCTCAGAGCCAAAACCTTTCAGGGGGAATCGGTTCCCTCCTTGGGGGAATCGGTTCCCTCTGGGCAATCTGCACATTTTGGTTTGAGATTTATTAAGAAAAGTTTTTTGGCTTGATTAAGGCTCGAAATACTTTGTAAAAATATGTTTTAAAAGATTAAAACATATTTTTACACTTTAGTAAGGATTTAAAATGAACTTTGAAAGACTTGGAGTAATATTTTGATATTCGAATAATTATATTGAATATACTTAGAAAATCTTTTGTAAAATCTTAAAATTCATTTAACTTAATTTGTTCTATCGAAACATCAAAATGTTTTCAAAAATCTCCCCCTTACTCTAACACTTCTCCCCCATTTTGTTAAATCAAAAAAACTCTAAAACTTTTTTAAACTAGGTTTTTGAAAAACTTAGCCAATTGATAATTAGAAATTTAAAGGTTAAGCTGCTAAGATCACGATCAAGAGAAGACGTTAGCCATTAGTTTCATAATCCAATATTCATAAACGATGTGACATGAAAAAATTAGTCATATATCTAACATGATGTAAATGATGCACAAAATAATAAACATTAAGCTTAAAAATAAAATTCAAAAAGACCAAAAATATATAATAAGTTCAAACCATTCAAAAATATCCAAAACATAAAAATCCAACATTCATATCAAATTCAAACATCCAAAAATGTTAAAACAATAATTTCTAAGTCCCATCTAAGAGAACTGAAGCACGACAAGAATCAAGCATCCGTAGGTGGATCGGAAGGAGGACAATGAGCTCGCATTGCGGCCATCTCATGTGTGAGTGCATTAATACGTTCATTCATTGTTGCGTTGTTCGCGTGTATCTCCCGAAGAATTTCCAATTATTGAGCTCCCAAAGTGGACAAATGGGATTCTAAGGAAGAAAATCGTGACTCCATGGATGCATACCGGAAATCGAATGTCTCCATAAAAGATTGAAAATATGGACGCATTTGATCTTCTCAGTTGTGCTTGTTCCTCATGTTGCTCCGGCTCATCGTTGACTTCGTTAGCTCCCGGAGCCTTCTCACTGGTACGAACCCATTGACCAGTTTCTTCACTTATCTTCCAACCCGATTTTGTTAAGGAAAATAGATTGATTTGATTTTTGAGTGGAAAAGAGCTCGGCTTTAGAAAACAGATTACTCAGAATACAACCGTAAATTAGAGATGAACATAGTTTCTTATTAGGAACTAGGTTTATGGTTTCAATAATTTCGACAAAGATATTCTGAGGTAGGTTTATTTTAAGATTATTTTTGGATACAATGTATCCAAAAAGATCCAAGGCTCGAAGAGTGGAGTATCTGCCTCCGGATGGTCGAAACCACCAAGAGATCATTAGATGAAGGAAACGATCATGGAGATCTAAAACACTCGCGCTATCCCTTCTTTTATAATGAGAACCTACCGTTTGTTTTTCATTGTCTAAGCCTTCTTTATCTAATCCTAATGCGTTGGCTATGTATTCCGGGTCAATATAAAAGAAATTTCCTAGAAGATAGGATTGAATTCCTATGGTTGCGGTTTTAGCCTGGTTTTGAATGCAAACGACATTAGAATAGAAGATTCGAACGAGTTGATGATAAACTATTGGTTCAAGTTCAAATAATTTATCAAATTTCCACTCTCGTAGGGTAGGAAGATATCAAAAATTTATGTCTAACATAGCTTGAAGAGATGAGATTCTTTCTTCTCGAATTTTGTAGGATTCAAAATATTGAGAATGCCTAAAGAGGAGATTTTGTATACGACCTGGTTCATTGAAGTACGAATTAAGAATGGTCATATTTGGATCATCGGGATTAGGATTATGAATTTGTTTGATAGGAGGTGGATTTGGAGGTGATTTTTGTGGTTGGTTTGATCGACTAGAGGATGGTCTAGAATGTTTTTGAGACATGACTTAAGAAAATCGTAATAGAAAGAGTAACCTGCAATTTTAAACACATGTATGCAATATAATCAATCCCAAAACTCAATTAAGTCCGTTATATTTCAAGGTTTTCTAAACCGAATCCTATTGAGAAAAGTTTTGAATCAAAAACATTAATTAAACCATTGATTTTCGATTTTTTTTTAAATTTCGAAATACAAAAAATATTCTTGAAAAATTGAGTGTTTTTTATGAAATTGGTTGTAAAATTTAGTTTCTAAACACTAAACAATCAATGCCCGATATAATGTTCATCCTAGAACTAATCAAAACTAGTTCTAAGTTCAAAAATTAATAAAATAGGGGTTTTAGAGATATTACCTTGAGAAATTTGGATTTTGTGAGAATGTGATAATGTTTGCACTAGTTTGATGACTCCAATAGGTTTAGGAGATGAAAAATGATTGAAATCCGATTTGTTTTTAATGATTTTGGCAAAAGGAGAGATTTAGGGAGAGAATAGAGAGAATGATGTGAGAGAAGAGTAATAGAGGGTTTTGAGAAAATAGGGTATTTTGGGAGTGTAATATCCAGACCCCGTGGGGGGTATCGATTCCCTAAAGAGGGAATCGGTTCCCATTCAAAGGGGAAATCGGTTCCCATTCAAAGGGGGAATCGGTTCCTCCTGCACTAAAATTTCAAAAATCTGTGCTAAACACTCAAAATGCTAAATTAAATTAGCTCTAGTGGTATTGGCAACTCATATATTAAAAATTAACTATGTTCAATCAATCAAATCTATCTTTAAGTATTATTTGAACATATAATTAATTTTCACTAAGAATCATAAACTCCCCCTAACTATTAGCATGAAATGCATTTAAAAATGTTATTTTATAAGCATTTTCAAACCTAATTTAAAAGTGCTAAAAATTATTTTAAACACTAAGTGAAGATAGGTCAGTTAAACCTAATTCTCTCCTAAGTGTCCAAAATCTTTCTTTGTCTAAAGGTTTTGTAAAAATATCCACTAATTGATGCAAAGTATCAACAAATTCTAGAACTACATCTTCCTTAGCAACACGGTCTCTAATGAAGTGATGTCTAATTTCAATGTGCTTAGTTCTAGAGTGTTGTATGGGATTTTTAGTGAGACAAATAGCACTAGTATTGTTACACTTGATAGGAATGGTACCTACTTCAATTCCATAATAAAAAGGTTGTTGTTTCATCCATAAAACTTGTGCACAACAACTACCGGCTGAAATGTATTTTGCTTTAGTGGTAGATAATGCAACATAATTTTGTTTCTTTGAAAACCAAGAAATCAACATATTTTCAAGGAATTGGCAAGTACCAGAGTTGCTTTTCCTATCTAATTTGCATCCTCCATAATCCGCATCTGAGAAGGCATGCAAGCTAAATCTAGAGTCTCTAGGATACCAAAGTTCTAAACTATAAGTGTCCTTAAGGCATCTAAAGATCCTCTTAACAGCTAGTAAATGTGATTCCTTAGGGAATGATTGAAATCTAGCAAATAAGAAAACACTAAACATAATGTTTGGTCTACTTGCGGTTAGATAGAGCAAAGAGCCAATCATTGACCTATACAATTTAACATCCACACATTTACCTCCTTCATCTTTGTCAAGCTTTGTAGATGAGCTCATTGGAGTGGCATGAGGTTTCCCATTTTCTAGTCCAAACTTCTTGAGCATATCCTTGACGTACTTGGCTTGATTGATAAAGATGCCATCTTTTCTTTTCTTGATTTGGAGTCCCAAGAAAAATGAGAGCTCTCCCATCATGCTCATCTCGAATTCACTTTGCATTAGCTTAGAAAATTCTTGGCAAAGAACATCATTAGTAGAACCAAATATTATATCATCAACATAAATTTGAACTACTAATAAATCTTTACCTTTATGCTTTAAAAACAATGTAGTTTCAACCTTCCCTTTTGAAAAACCTTTTTCAATTAAAATATTTGACAATCTTTCATACCAAGCTCTAGGAGCTTGTTTTAAACCATAAAGTGTTTTTGTCAATTTAAAAACATGATTTGGAAATTTTGAATCTTCAAAACCAGGAGGTTGTTCCACATACACTTCTTCTTTTATAAAACCATTTAAAAATGCACTTTTATCATCCATTTGATGTCATTTAAACTCATTGAAACATGCAAATGCTAATAACATTCTAATTGCTTTCATTCTAGCTACGGGAGCATATGTTTCATCATACTCTATGCCCTCTTCTTGAGTATACCCTTGAGCAACAAGTCTAGCCTTGTTTCTCACTATATTACCACTTTCATCAAGCTTATTCCTAAATACCCATCTAGTACCTACAGTAGATTTATTACTAGGCCTTTCAACTAATGTCCATACTCTACTTCTCTCAAATTGATTTAACTCTTCTTGCATAGCCATAATCCAATTTTCATCATTTAAAGCTTCTTTAATATTCTTAGGCTCTATGCATGAAATAAATGCAACATAATTACATATATTTCCAAGAGAAGATCGAGTTGTTACCCCTTTGGATGGATCACCTATTATTTCACCATCCTTGACATAGTTGTATTCCCTTGGATAAGAAACTTCCCTTTCTTCAATGGTTGGATCCTCGGGAGGATCTTGAGTTTCCTCATCTTTCGTTTATTCCTTTGATGATGGTTCTCCAACGTCATGTCTAACGTCATTTATGTTTATAATACCTACATCATCATTCACACAAGAATCCTTCCTCGGAAGGGGATTATCATCGAAAACAACATGTATAGACTCTTCTACAACTAAAGTTCTTTTATTAAATACTAAATAAGCTTTAGAGTTTAAGGAATAACCCAGAAAAATTCCTTCATCACTTTTAGCATCAAATTTACCAAGATTTTCTTTACCGTTGTTTAAAACAAAACATTTACATCCAAAAGGATGAAAATAGCTAATGTTAGCTTTTTTATTTTTAAAAAGTTCATATGGAGTTTTCTTCAAAATAGGCCTAATCATTACTCGATTAATAACATAACAAGCGGTATTGGTGGCTTCCACCCAAAAATATTTTGGCAAATTGTTTTCACAAAGCATGATTCTAGCCATTTCTTCTAAAGTTCGATTTTTCATCTCAACAACTCCATTTTATTGAGGGGTTCTAGGTGCTGAAAATTATGGCTAATATCATTAGAATTACAAAATTCAGTAAATCCAATATTTTCAAATTCAGTTCCATGATCACTCCTAACACTAGTTATAGAGTAACCTTTTTAATTTTGGATTACTTTTGAAAACGTGATGAATTTTTCTAATGCTTCATCTTTAGTACTTAATAATAGAACCCAAGTATATCTAGAATAGTCATCTACCAATACAAATGCATATTGTTTTCCACCCAAGCTAGTAGTCCTAGATGGCCCAAAAAGATATAAATGGATCAATTGTAATACTCTACTAGTGGATATGTCATTAATGGATTTAAAAGAAATTCGCTTTTAATTTCCTTTAGCACAAGCATCACAGATTTTCTCATTATCAAATTTTAGTTTAGGCAACCCTCTAACTAAATCTCCTTGAATTAACCATTGCAAAAAACTCATACTAACATGTCCTAGTCTCCTATGCCATAATCAACTATCATGCTCATCCTTAGCAAGTAGGCATAAATTAGTCATATCTAAATGCACCATGTATATGTCCCTATTTTATGACCAACAAGCATAATCAAAATGGATGCAATGTCAATCAATTTTGCAATCATTAATTCAAAATAAGACATTGTATCTTTTATCAAATTCATTTTTCAAAAGATTATGCTTTTAACTCATTCACAAATAAAACATTATGCAATGTCGATTATCGAGATTAAGAACTTATGCATAAAGTTTTTCAAAATGTTATGCATTAAAACTTTATATTAAAAAAAAGATCTATGCATAAACATTAAGAAAAATTTAAGGTCGAAATTTTGCAAAACCAAAGTTCTTGAAAAAATGATATCAATTGTTAAAGAGATATCAATTTAATTTTAAAACAATTTTGACCAAAAATTAATATGATGAACTAGAGTTTATAAAACATTACCAAAGATTACTATGTTCATCATACAATAATTTTCAACATACATGAGATAAAACATAATAATTTAGAATTATTCAACATTTAAAACCTCATGCATGCATAAACTAAATGAGCAACCAAATAAAATAATTACATTAAGTTTAGAGGTTACCCATTCCTTTTTCATGTGTGGCCAGAGCATCTTGAATATCGTCATTTTCATCACAATTTTCTCCCACACACCTACAAGAGACATTTAAGTAGATTTTGGTATACAAATTGCTTTGGATCCTTGAATGTTAGTTTCGATGCCTCTTGTTCCTTTTGGAACCCATACTTGTCTAATTTTAAATCGTTTTCCTTTCTTTAAAGGACAAGTATATTCCTTATGACCATGATAATGACAATGTGAACATATTGTCATTATTGAACTAGATGAATTATTTAAAATGATCTCTTTTTCTTTTGTTAAGCATTCAAGCTTAACTTTCAAATCGAAATTTTCTTTTTCAATACTTTCAAATTTCATTTTTGAAAGCTCTAAATCCTTCTTCAAGATTTCATTTTGATTTTCAAAATCTATTTTCATTTCTAGAAGAGGTTTGTTTAATTTGAAAATTCCTTTTTTAAAGTTTTCAGATCTCGTTTTTGAAAGCTCTAACTCCTTTCTCAACATTTCATTTTGATTTTCTAAATTTGTTTTAGCTTTCAAAAGAATATCATTTTTAGCTATAAATTTAGAAATCAATTTATTGTATTTGGAGTTCATGGTCTCAAACTCCAAAAATAATTCATCATAAGCATCTTGTAACTCATTAAAAGATTTTGAATTTAATATATTTGCGTTAGAAGATACCTTTGGCTCTGTGAGAGCTAATAGAGACATCACCTTTATTGGTTCTTCTTCTTCCTTGTCTCTATAGATCTCCATAAGCTTATTCCACATCTCCTTGGCATTTGAACAATAAGAAACTCCTTTATATACATTAGGATCAATTGTACAACACAACATGTGCATAACCTTTGTATTTTGTTGAGCTTTCTTCTGTTCTTGATTACTCCAGTTCTTTGCCTTCTTTGTAGGAGAAGAATATCCTTTCTCGATCATCATCCAAGCTTCCATATCAAATGCTTGGATAAATATCATCATAAGCTTCTTCCAACGACGATAATTTGTTCCATTGAAGTGTGGAGGCACATCAATTGGTCTGGATTCTTCCATGGAGAATGAACTGGAAGTGGACGCCATCTTTATCGATTTAAATCTTCCCGAATCGACTCAAGAGGTGGTTAAACCTTTAAATGAGTGAGGCTCTGATACCAATTATTGAGTTAATCGATCGATGGAATTGGCCAAGAGGGGGTGAATTGGTAAATAAAAATTTTTGGTGGAAGCTTTTGCAAAAAATTAAAAATATTTACACAGCGATTTAGAGTGGTTCGACTTTCTCAACCAAAGTCTACATCCACTACCTTAGCTATCCACACTAAGGATTTTCCAACAAATTCACTAATTTTTTCTTTCTTTTGAGGACAAAGAGTAACCTTACAACTCCCTCAAGAATTTTACCCCAAATTCTTGAGCACACTCTTTTTCAAAGAGAAATACACAAATTTGCAAAATTACAAGGAAAACCTCACAATGTAGATTGTTTTCACAATTATAGAACAAAGAAATAACACTCAAGGATAAATATAATAGAGAACAAATGGTGTTCTTGAAAACACAATGAATATTGAATGAAAAATACGCTTGAAGTGCTCAAACAATGAGTTTGATGCTTTCTCTTTGATTCTCCCTCAATTCTTGTTGATAGTTATTGATCAATAGCTTATAAGCTTGTTTAATTACTTCTTCTATTGATTATGAACGTTGGAGATCATTAGTGGAGTCAATAGAGTCGTTATTGTGTAAAAACAATTAAAAAAATAGCTTGGACCGTGGGGGGATTCGGTACCCCCTCATAGGGTATCGGTTCCTGCAGTGTAAAATTCAAATATTTTGACCGTTAAACAGGGGGGAATCGGTACCCCTGGGGGTAATCGGTTCCCTCCGAGTAAGAAATGCTTTTTGGCTTGATTAAGGCTCGAAATACTCTGTAAAAATATGTTTTAAAAGTTTAAAACATATTTTTTACACTTTATTAAGGATTTAAAATGAACTTTGAAAGACTTGGAGTAATATTTTGATATTCGAATAATTATATCGAATATACTTAGAAAATCTTTTGTAAAATCTTAAAATTCATTTAACTTAATTTGTTATATTGAAACATCAAAATGTTTTTAACAGGGTAGGCTGAAGGTTAATCTCTGATCAAGATGGTAAATCTTTACGGACCTAAGGTGACCATTGGGTAGGCTATAAGGCCCCGAGAAACTTTCTTGGGTAGGCTCTCAGACTCCAAGGCACTCCCTTGGGTTAATCATGGGCTACATATGGTGTACGGGATATTTTACTAGATATTTTACTGGATCACAATCCATATATTACGGTTTATTATTAAAATTGATTTCAACTGGATTTTATATGGATAGAATTATGGAGTATGGAGGTTCAGCCCTGATATAGCTGGTACCCTTGGGTAGGCTCTGAGGCCCCGAGATCTTTCTTGGATAGGCCCCGTGGCCCTGAGTAACCTTATTGGGTAGGCTCTCGGACCCCAAGGCATTCCCTTAGGGTAGCTACCTTTGTTGTGTGCTTAGGGTAAGCCCTTATGGATGCAGTTCTGAGGAACTGCATAACGGTGTTCAGTTGGAGGGTTCCACTATGGTTTTGAAAACATGTTTTGAACAGTTATTGTTTTAAAAAGATATATATATTTTCACTGGTTTTGGTTGGAACACACTAGACACCTTATGTTGATCTCCTGACCCTAGTCCTTTGAAAGTATACTCTGAACTGGAAGCTTTATGGCTTTTACTCGATGAAATATCAGGGGAACCTCAGTTTATAACGAAAGTCTATAGACGGCTGAGTTAATGAGGAAAATTTATGATGTTCCTTTTATCAGCATATTCTTCAGTATCATCTGGTAGTTTTGTATTACTGAGCTTCCCAAAGCTCACTCTTTGACTCACTATTTCATGTTAAAAGATTCAAACCAGTGCAGCTATCAACTTCAGTAAAGGAGTTCCACCGGTGTTGCTTGCAGAGTACGGTGCATGTGATTAGGGGGCATGTAGGTTGTATTTTGTTTTATATATACGAGTCTAAAATTTGTTTTATTTCTGAATATTGGTAAATTTTTACCTTTGTATTTATAAATTGTTTTATGATTTTAAGTATTTTAATAGGAATTTTAAATTTTTCTGGAATTTTTACGGTGGGTCGCTCTGGTGGCCCTAATGTGACACCTCGGATCGGATCGGTCACCCGCATCGGTCTGTGGGTGTTACCGGTGGTCCTACGATGAATAATTGAATATTAATTTGAATGTTGTGATATATGATAATTTAAACTTTTTTAATATAATTTTTAGTTTTAACCTCAAATATATATTTATGTAAAAACAATTTACCAAATAATTTAAAAATTAAACATAATAATAATTTATTTTATTTTAAAAATGTTCAAACTTATAATTAACTGATCTTTAAAATTTATAATTTAACATGCATCAGCAATTAATGGTACCTTCGCATTTAATCAAAGAGTGTCCCTTTCACTTGGCAGTTGGCACCTCCCATTAGCATAGCCCTAAAATAAATCGATTCTCTTGAGATTTAAACACAATACCTTTAATATTTAAAAAATTATAATTAATTGATTAAAATATATTTTGCCTTCTAACGCAAATAATATTTACATATAAATTATTAATTTATTTTAATTTATATTTAAAAAATAATAATTTATTATTTATTATCATAAAATATGTAAATAATGTTGTTTAATCCAATTATAATTAGGATATAATCCAAATTAAAAAACGCTCGAATTTATAATTGCACAACTTTTAAAATTTATAACGCAAAATACATTCATAATTAATATTATATTTAATAATATATACAGTAAAACATAAAAAAATGATAATATTTTGCGTGAAACAATGTTAAAAGTAGGGTCAAGAATGATTATTTGTTTTCACATTATGCAAAAAAAAAAAACTTAACTGAAAAATATTAACTTAAATATTTGAAAGCAACAAGCACCGTAAATTGTCAGGAGTATAACTGCTCAATGTCAAATAATTGAGAGTATTTGAATAGATATTGCTTTGTATTTACCAAAGATTAAAAAAAGTAATGAACAATTAGACATCAATGTAAAAGGCTAAATTTAAAAGTCTAACTCCATTTCCTTAGTTATGTGAAGAGTTGGAATATGAAAATGATTGTTTGTAAATTAGTGTTCTTTTTGTTAGATGATATTGTCACGATCGCGAGTCCATGACCGAGGTCACCACGAAACAAGCAACCAAGAACTACCTATGTGGTGTTTTGGGATTTTCCAGACCCATCCAAACTGGCCCATTCCATGGATATGAAGAGCTTTGTGTGATTATGGTAAGTATATCACTTGGTTAATGCATAATCGTCTTTGATTATTTCCATAATTTTGTAATCTTCTACCGAAGGCATGTTTTCATTAGCTTGATATAGTTTCTGTAACACTCATCACCCGTATACCTTTCCGCACACGAGATACAGATGTCACATCACTTTTTAAAACATTTTGTCATTTAAAACCCCATAAAATTTTGTTTCAAATTTTAAAACCACGCAATAGTATAACATTCATAGAAGCATATTACTAGAACTATCACTTTAAATACATTACAAAATATTTTCTTAATTTCAATTACATGTCAACTAAGTTTTCAAAATGAATAAGATTGCCTCAATGTTACTGACGAGTCAACCTTTAATTGATGAAAGTTGTTTCTGCTGCACTCCTTACTCGACAAATCTTTGATTGATACCTACGCGTGAAATCAATACACGTTAAGTATTTACTTAGTGATGCATAACCTTGCAAAAGAATTACAATTTATTCATATGTATGTCCTCACTATCAAAACCTTGATAAATTGTATACTTTATGGGATTCCTTTACAATCCTTTTTGTCAAATCAATAAATGACATTGTTTATGTCAAAATGCATTATTAAGCATTTAGTCTTTTACCCAAAGGCATTTAGCCTTTCATCTAACTTGCATGATTGACACCTTTCTGCCAAATACACATCTAGGCATTTAATCTTTAATTCAAAGGCATTTATCCTTTCATCTAACTGGCATAATTGACACCTTTCTGTCAAATGCACAACTAGGTAATTAATCTTTTACTCAAAGGTATTTAACCTTTCATCTAACTGGCATAATTGACACCTTTATGTCAAATGCACAACTAGGCAATTAATCCTTTACTCAAAGGTATTTAACCTTTCATCTAACTGCATAATTGACACCCTTCTGTCAAATGCAAAGCTAGGAAATTAATATTTTACTCAAAGGTATTTAACTTTTCATCTAACTGACATAATTGACACCTTTCTGTCAAATACAAAGCTAGACAATTAATCATTTACTCAAAGGTATTTAACCTTTCATCTAACTGACATAATTAACACATTTATGTCAAATGCACAGCTAGGCAATTAATCTTTTACTCAAAGGTATTTAACATTTCATCTAACTGGCATTTAACCTTTCATCTAACTGGAATAATTGACACATTTGGTCAAATGCACAACTAGGCAATTAATCTTTTATTTAAACCAGTTCTTACTCTAAAAATCATTCATAAATATTAATTCCACACACATTATAAACATATATAATATAAAGTAAAATATACATTAATTTAATCATTTTAGGTGGACTTATTGTGAGTCTCCCTCAACCTATATAATTACATTGTATGAACTCACTTGATATGCTGTAGTGATGTCCAACTACTCGGAAACTTTGTCCTTGCCCTTTTTCTTGCTTGACTCGGGAGCTTGATTTTGATCTATTCAAACATCCATTAAAGACACATACCATACCCATTGTTAGTATATTCCCTAACATTTATACTTTAACAATACTCAAAAGTACTACTATTAAATTTTCTATAACAATCTTAACCCATCTTAAAATTCGTGGCTCAATAGTATCGATACCCCTACCATGCTATTGATACTTCTATATTGTGGTACCGATACTCCCTTTCAGTATCGATACCATTTCTACATTCTGGATCCATGGTATCGATACTTTCCTTCTAGTATTGATACTTCTATATTATAGTATTGATACTCTCTTTCAGTATCAATACCATTTTGGCATTCTGGAATCCATGGTATCAATACTTTCCATTTTGGTATCGATACCCTATCAGTATCGATACTAATTACATTAGTACCGGTATTGTTCATCATATTTCTACCCATTTAAACCTATAGTTTCGGTACTGTTCTATCAGTATCGTTACCCTTACCCAAATTTTCCATTTTTTAGCCCGATTCTTACCTAAATTTGGTCAAATTTCCTTTTTTTTACCCTCAACAATACTACTAAACTCTTATTTACTTATCCCTGCTAACTTTCCTTCATTTAGCTTCTTAAAACATCTAAAATCTCCCAAGAACATTTTCATCTAAGAATCATACCACTTTTTCTAACATGTTTTTAATCTCATCCAATGCTTCTAATCTCTTATTTACTTCTTTGACAAGTCAAATATACTAATAAACATCAATAAAAACTTATATTATAACATATCATTCAAAAACTCATTTTCTTAAATCTAAAATATTTCCTCCATCTCATAGTTTTAATCTCATACTTTTTCTAAAATATTTTCTTATTCAAAAACTTATATTATAACATATCACTTAAGGTTGCAAAAACAAACCATAATCTAAAGGAAAAACTAGTTTGATGAAGTTTACCTTATCTATGGAGAAGGCCAAGTGAAAAACGGGAAAGAAGAAGAAAGATAGCCAAGGTATTAACACTCTCCCTTTTCCCTTTTACTTTACTTTAATATATTAATTCATTTTCCCCTTAAAGAACCAAAATACCCCTTTCATTCTTTCATTCTTAGAAATTAGTCTTAACCAAATAATTTCTAATTTATTTTCTTATACTTTAACATTTATTAATTAAATCCTCAAAATTTAAATCTTTTCAATAAAGTCACTGTCTGATATTTGGGGTATTATGATTTCCTTAAATGAAGAGATCATGTAGATATGATTCCTTATATCAGGGGGATTGTATATATATAGATTACCAATGTACTTTTATCTTAGCCGTTCATTGAGGGAAGCCTTTACTAGGCCACTCCTCCTCATTTGTACTAACTTGTTCATTTTGAAAAATCATGGAGCATTTTCTCAAAGTTCTATTGTCTTGTTCTTTTGCTTGTCATTTTCTTTCAAAGTTTCTTTCTTTCGTGGGAATATAAGCATATTTTCTTGGATTATTTTAGGCTTAGTTAGCCGCAATCACTCAGAAAGTGACTAAGGTTGCACGTTCGAGTATTTTAAAGTTCCAAGGGTATGAAAAGTTATATCAGACCAAGTTTTGAATGAGATGGCATCATAAAACCAGGATAATGTCCTAGGTGTTGTTGAGGGGGTTGAGACCCGTGTAGTTATGGGGAATAAGCGAGGGAGCTAGAAAGATGTTGTTGCATCAATTGAGTAAAGAGTTGACAAACTCGAGGATTTATAAATCGAAGACAAAGATACTTAGGATTTAACCGAACCCTGCCTGAAGAAGTTGGAGTCTACGAAGGAAGGACTTGGCATGGAGAATCATTGACTCATTGACGAGTTGGGTAAAAAGGTTGATAACAGTACCAAGGGTCTCGAGAGCATCTGATTGGCTATAAAGACAAAATTAATAAGGGAGAAAAAGGAGAGTGAGTTGTTTGTCTACAAGGTTGTCTAATGAATTGGGTTCTAGGAGAGGAACCAATAACTAGAACTAGGATCAAAGTCCCTAAGCCGAAGGAGTTTAAGGGACTCAAATCGCCCTACATGTGGAGAATTTCATTTGAGATATGGAGTAGTTCTTTCGAGGTATATCCATCAAGGATGATGCCACCAAGATAAATATTACTTCGAATTATTTAATTTATGTCGTTCTCTTGTGGTGACGACGCAGGTGTTCCTAGGATATAGATAAGCCAATTTCGATCAAGAAACGATAGGAGTTTTTGGGTGAACTTAATGAGCATTTCTATCCAAAGAATGTTTAACTCGAGGAATAAGCAAAGTTGAAACAGTTGAAGCATGATCATTTCTTTTGGAGTACATCAAGAACTTCACTAAGCTCAAGCTATAGATTTCGAACTTGGTCAAGGAGGAAGGTTATTTTGCCTTCATGGATGGGCAAAAAAGGTGGGCCAATATAGAGTTAGTAAAGGAGAGTAACCGAGCTCTCTAAGGCTTTGGACGTAGTCGAGTCTATTGCCCCGTTTAAAGTGAAGAAGAATAAGTCTTTTAAACCAAAGCCAAAATCCAAAGGCAATGGTGGGCCAGAGAAGGCCTAGGGTTGATCCAATAAGTCGTCAAGGGGAAATGAAAAGCCGAGTGGTCAACTCAAGAGTCTCTTTAAGACTTAAGAAAGGAAAGGGTACTTCTCGTGTTATAGTTACGGGGGAAAACACATGACGAAGAATTATCCCCAGCTTGAGAAGGTCGCTGCCATCAAGGAGAGTGATAAGAAAGAGAAAGAGACCTTGAAGCTTGGCTATATTTTAAAATCTATAGAGATCAAGAAGGGTCATATAAAGAAGGGGTTGATGTTTATAGATATCACTATGGCTGGCCATAAGATTAGTGCATTAGTTAATACAGGTGCCTCAGAGTTGTTTATGTCCGAACATACCACCAAGAGACTTGGCCTTCATTTGGAGAAGGTAAGTGGTTTCATAAAGATTGTCAATTCCAAGGAGGCTCCAACTGTAGGGGTTACAAAAAGAATGGAGCTCGATATTTAGGGTTGGACAGCAAGGAAACCATCAAGGTAATTCCACACGACGACTTTAACTTTGTGATTGGGATTAGTTTCCTTGATCAGATTAATGCTACCACAGTCCCTTTGCAAATTGTTTATGCATACTTGGCCCGAAGCACCAATGCATTATTTTGGTGAACTAAGAGGCTAAAGTTGGGGCTAAGATCTTATTTGTGATTCAATTTTCAAAGGGGTACGCAAGGAGGAACCCACATACTTAGCAATGTTGGTAGAAGATGAGCCCATAATGATCAAGGAGGTCTCGAGTGAACTGGGACGAGTCTTGTTAGAATTCAAGAATGTGACGCCTACCGACTTGCCAAACTGTTTTCCACCTAAAAATGAGGTGGACCACAAGATTGAGCTTGTTATAAATGCGGAGTTATCCACTACAGCTCCTTACTAAATGACTATGCCTAAACTAAAACAACTTTGCAAACATTTGAAATAACACATGGATGTGGGGTATATCCGACTGTCCGAGGAACCCTTTAGTGTATTGGTGCTATTCCAGAAGAAACATGATGACTTTCTCTAAATGTGCATCAAGTATCAGGCTTTGAATAATCTCACTGTAAAGAACAAGTAATCAATCCTGTTAATAACAGACTTATTCAACCAGCTTAGTAGTACAAGGTGGTTCACCAAGTTGGATTTATGGTTTGGATAGTCTAGGGTGATGAAACGAATACTGCTTGTGTGACACGTTATGGTTTGAACAAGTTCTCTATGATACCTTTTGGCTTCACGAATTCCCTTGCTACTTTTTGCACATTGATGAATAAGGTACTACAGCATTTTCTCGATCAATTCATTGTAGTTTACCTCGATGATATTGTGGTGTACTCTAAGACTCTAGAGGAACATGTTAAGCATTTAAAGAAGTGTTCTAAGTTTATGAGAGAACAAGTTGTATGTGAAAGAAAATAAGTGAACATTTATCCAAAAGGAGGTTCATTTCCTAGGTCATGTTGTTAGAGAAGGCAAACTCTAAATAGATGGGGAAAGGTTTAAATGATTGATGAGTGGAACCTCCCACCAAGGTGACCGAGTTGAAAGCATTCCTTGGATTAGCCAAATGTTACCGATGGTTTATGTAAGGCTACTTCAAGATCGCCACACCTCTGAACAAGTTACTTAAGAAGAACAAGACATAGGAATAGAACACAGAGTACACTACAAGAAAATATACCTTTAATGACACACGAACGATGACACATGCTAATTTATGACTTGCAAAAAATGTGTCATAAAAAAATGTCATGTTTCTTAAAATATGAACGATTTATGACTTACAATAATGTGTGTCATATTTAATAATCTTAATCCAAAAAATTTACAAAAACACATAATATACTTTTAATTATTGTCATCTGTAAAAGTCATCTTTTAATTTTCCCCCATAATTTTCATCATTTCCCGCTTCTTCCCCCTCGATCATCAGTTCACACTAAACCTATGTTTCCCTTTTTCTATTTGCATTCATGTTACCAAGAAACACGATATTGAGAGATTAGATAGAGAATTCTTCTTCCCCAAACCCTACCCTTCAAAATCCAAACGAGAGCACCCAAAATCATCTAAGGAGAACTGATACAGGGGGTAAGAAAGGCAATGGTTAGAAGAGCCCAGTGGTTATAAGAGCGGAAAAAGTTGAACAAAATCCTTGTTTATTTTATTTTTGTAAAGCCAAGAGATTATTATTGTTCCATTAAGAAGAAATGGCCAACGATCCAGAGAAGTGGTTTTATTCCATCAAGGACAAGCTCTTCCACTCCAGGTTTTCTTTTTTTTCTATTTGTTTTTAAGTTTTAACCACTGATTTGTTTGATGAAACTTGAAATTTCAATTAAATCTCATCACTACTGCTATTTTTTTGTATATAAAATGTATTTGTAATTGTAATTAATAGGTAGTCCATCGCCACCGGGAACGGGAATGGGGAGACAAGAACAATTATTAGGAGCGAAGAAATGCCCAAATCCAACGTATTCTTTAGCAGCGGAAGAGAATCAGCATGGCTTAGCTGCGAGTGAATCTCCACTTTACAGACCATGGGATAGAGGAGATCTTCTCAGGAGATTATCAACTTTCAAATCCATGACTTGGTTTGCTAAGCCCAAGGTTTCTATTCTATCTTCTCTATATTCTCACCCTACCATTTCCTATGCTTTTTGGGTTTTTTTTAATTCAAAGAGATGATAATGCTTTCCATTCTTTTTAGGTAGTAAATGTTGTTAATTGTGCTATGAGAGGTTGGGTCAATGTGGATATGGACATTCTGGACTGTGAATCATGCGGAGCACATCTCCTATTTTTGACCCCACCTTCTTAGACACAGCAACAAGGCATGTTATGTATCTAATATTGCTTAATTTTGGCCAGATAGTTTGAAAATTCTGGTATTTGCATGCTAAATTAGATATCATTTTTTATGTTCTTCAGTTGAGAATATGACCTCGGTGTTTATCTTAAAACTGGATAGTGGACACAAATTAACTTGCCTTTGGATTGACAATGTCTGTGATGAAAGACTGATTGAATTTCCTCCCACTGTGCTTGCTGATTTGGTTGATAAATTCTGGGCAAGATCGAACTCACTCTTTCAACTTATGGTTGTTCCAGTAATTTCGTCTTCAACCATTGAATTTATTAGAAGTCCTCAGCTCGAAGAATTTCTCAGACAACCCCTAATAGTGGATTATGTGAAAATGAATGCTGAATTTTCTCAAATAGAATGTATAGAAGATGGATCTACTGTGGATTCTGCTAACTTTTACTATCAGGTATGAAACTTGTTTCTCATTGTAGTTTGCAATTATATTAGGGTTGAAAATTTTTGCTAGTCTCAGCTTCATAGGTACATGTACACTTAAACATGCATGTTCCTTTCTGAAACTCCCTTCTACTGCATTTTCATATCATTCCACCTGCTTTGATAAAAAAGAGTGATAATAATCCAATGGTTTCTCCAATTTATGACTTTACAAGTTTAACATTTTCTGAATTGATGATTGTGGTTTTATAATTTATGCATTCCTGAGTTCTTGTTGGTGTTGAAGATTTATTAATTTGGAAAATTTTCAAGCTCAAAAGCTTATAAGTCTTTGTGGCTGGGAACCATGTCCACTACCATAAGTTGTTAACTTCAAGGATGGTCAGAATCAGTTTGTCAAAGATGCTGAAACTTTAAGTTCACCCCAGATAGTTGATTATGGACTAAATTTGTGTCTCAACTTCCATGCAGCTGATGAAAATGAAAATTTAGAGACAAATAAAGAGTGTCGGAATTCTTTTAGATTACATTATGATCCCAAATATGTTGTTTGTACAAGAGATGATAATTTTATAAACGTCACACCATTAGAAGGAACCAACGTTGCTGCAATGGAAATTTCTCCTTATGTTGGTACAGATTATTCTAATATGGGGTTCAAATAGAGAGGTCTCAGAATGTAGTCCAAGATTCTTGCCAAAGTAATAACTTACTTGAAAAGGTAGACAATGATAGATCTTGCAATATAGCAGTAAAAGTTCTGATACCACACATATTGGAGAGTCTTCTATCATGATCCAAGGTGCTAATGTTTCTCTTAGAAATAAAGGAACTAAGGATAATGATTCATCAATTATGATTATATCCGAACAGTGCCATCCAAAACAACTTGCAGAAATAGAGAAGGTTTGTGATGAAGAAATTTGTTTATCTAATCAAAACTCTACTTGTGTTGCCTGTTGCTTGGAAGCTTGTGTAAATGTTGATGGCACATGCAAAATGACCTCAAGAGAAGACAAAACTTGTGCCAATAGTGAGCAAGGGGTGATTAATGAAGTCCATATTGCTCAAACCAATAAAGTCTTAACCTGTCCCAAAGGTAAGCATTAATGCATTATTATTTGTAATCAATAAGCTTAATTCTCAGTATTATTGGAAACGTTCTTTAATAAAATGTAAGTTCCACTGTCAATATGCCTTTTGTTCCTAATATTTTCTGTATTGTTAATTAGTTCCCTTTGTTTGGGGCTCTGCTCCTATGCTTTTAACTGATCTATGAATTTCTTGTTTTTGCCTTTATGATATCCTTTGTGTATTCTATTTTTCATGCATATAGCATAACAAGCCTATTTCAAAGTTAAATTACTATTAATGGTCTATTCCTGATGACATTTAACTTATATGTGACTTCTATGGTTACCAGTTGATCGGTATGTAATGTAGTAATCTAATTTGCTAAATCAGTGCGATTGAGTAATTCCTGTTTCCATACTTTATGCATTATTGTCCGTCTTTCCCACCTTAGAGGGATTGTAATTGGAGTTCTACGTGCCAAGGTGGGTATTTGAGTTGTATTATATTTCCCATTTAGAAGTTGTGAATTAAGCATGTTGATAAACATCTCAAGTATCAAATTTGTTGTTCTTTTCTTGAGGTAGAGTTAATTGAATTATTTTGATTCTTAGTTTTGACATAATTGGACTGCTTAGCGTTGTACTATTCTTGTTCCTTATCACTTCATTTTCAATTTTCTTTTGCAGATATACAATGAGCAAGTAACAGATTTATTGGATCCAAATCAAAGAAACCTGCAGATAGAATGGATTATTATTTAACTTTTCAGTTTCCAAATCAATGTTGTTTTGTAACTTTTCTATATATTAGTAATTGTTGATGAAACTTAGATGGTGTTTTATTGGTTTTATGGCTTAATTGGGTAAATCCAGAGAAACTTTGTGGATTTTGTGCAATAATCCTTCTGATACAACCAAAAAAGCAGATTTTTGGTTTTTTGCTAGAATGTACATGGATGCTTAAGTTGTCTCGATCAAACCTAGATATCAAGATATGTGTGTTATTTGTTAGAGATGGGATTTATCTAAATTCACTTAGACCAGAAAAGTTTAGTTGAATGCCCTCCTTTGTTTGATTGATTAAGGATGTTCAGAGTTCAGACCCACTATGTTACTCCTTATAATCATTGGACTCTATAACTAATTTTGGTAAATGGATATCAATCACCTTTTCCTCTAAGCGAAATAGAATCCAGTAGCACGTTTGTTGCAAGTTTGAATGAAAATCATCATTATAACCTAAAAGGATGGATGAATTAGCCATATGTAAATAGAACTATCCCTTTAAATAACAGTGTAACTGTGAGAAATGAAAAGTAAAGCTTTTAAAGCATAAGATACCTTTACCATAAATTTACCTGATTTTTCGTTCTTTTCATATTACTTAGTGATATGTGATGACTTGATAACCATAAATGAAAATGTTTGCTCTTTAAAAATGTTTGGACTACTTTATGTTCTCACCTGAAGATAGTTGATGCTTGATTAATATATGCAAAGTATTAATTCCTATATATTATCAGCAGATGGTTCAAATAAGGAGTGGAAACCGAAGGTGATCAGCTCTAATTTTGGGAAGGGTTTGGGAACAGCTGGTGCATTTGATGTTCCTACTAGTTCAGTTGAAGCCAATACTCAATCGCAGCCTATTTCAAGAGTTCTCGACTCTGAAGAAGCAACTTCAAAATTGCAGAAGAATCTAGAGGCATCTCCCACAACGTCGATATGTTTAATATTCACAAAGAATAAGTATCGTATGTGGAAAACTTTATTATGGCGTGATATTTTGTATCGACATATGATTACAATATTTTTGATAACTTAATGTTAATATATTGTATGCAAATGGATTGCTTATATATATTATGATATATATATTTAATATTATGAGGCATTAAATGTGATTTAGTTTGATTATTTGTCAATCTACAATATATATATATATATATATATATATATATATATATATATAATTTACGACATACAATCATGACACACGAATGTGTGTCATCTTTTCTAATGGTGTGTGCTTCAATGACACGCAATGTAAGTCATAAATGCGTGTCATAAATTTATGACACACAAATGTGTGTCGTCTTCACTTATGATGGGGGCTTCAATGACACTCAATGAGCGTCATAAATGCACGTCATAAATTCATGGCGGACAATTGCGTGTGTCATCTGAAATTCATGTCGGTGGCTTCAACGACAGGCATTTGTGTGTCATCTGCACCCATAGATGACGCACAATGCGCGTCATTAAAGGGGTTTTTTCTAGTAGTGGTATCGAGAAGCTTTCAAGAAGATCAAAGAAGCCATGGAGAGTAAGCTGGTGTTGGTGTTACCAGATTACACAAATCCCTTTAAAGTTTACACCGATGCATCTGATGATGCTATTGATGGGATATTTATGCAAGGGGAACATCAGGTTGTATATGAAAGTAAAAAACTCGATGAGATCGAGATGAGGTACTTGGTTCATGAGAAGAAGATGATCGCGGTGGTACACTACTTACGCATTTTGTGATACTATTTGATTGGGTTCAGGTTTGTGGTATTTACCGATAAAGTTGTAAATGGTTATTTTCTCATCCAAAAGAAACTTTCTCCTTAGTAAATTTAGTGGTGAGAGTTTTTTACCTAGTTCAACTTTTCCATGGAGTATAAGCCATAGACGGTAAACTATGTTACAAACGACTTAAGCCATAGCTTTTCCATCGAGATTATTGAGTGTCTTTTTCTCGAGAGAATCAAATAGGGTTTTCCTCATGACCTTATGGCCAAAATGTTGATTGATGACCCCAAAAATAGAAGAATCAAATTTTTTTTGCTCAAACAGGAGTTGCTTTATACTCGAGGGAATCATCTTTTTATGTCTCAGTATGGAAAGCTCCGCAATGAGTTCATGAAAGAATATCATGATTCCAAGTGAGCGGTACATTCGGGAGTGGATTAGATAATGACACTATACTTACAAAACAACTTTATTGGCTACATATGGCCGAAGATGGGCAAGTCTATGTGAGGAATTCTCTTGTGTGCCAACATGAAAAGATTGAGATGAAGAGACCAACAGGATTATTGCAAACTCTGCCCATTCTCAAGAAAACATGGGAGAGTGTCTCCATGGATTTTATTATCGGTTTTCCCCACATTGATGGACTTTTAAGTATCATGGTTGTGGTTGACAGGTTTTCAAAGTATGCAACGTTCATTTTAGCGTCTAAGGTGTATCTAGTCGAGGAGGTGGCTCAGCTTTTCCTCAATAATGCGGTAAGTTTTAGGGAGTAGTGAAGAGCAGCATTAGTGAATGGGACACATGGTCAACTAGGATGTTTTGGAACGATTTGTTCAAGCTAATGGGATCGAGATTAAAATTTTCCACCTATGTTCATCCATAAATCGACAGGAAAATTGAGCGAGTGAATGCTCTATTGGAGATTTATTTGAGGCACAATGTTAGTGCCACACAATATGACTCACCAAAGCTTTCAGATTTGCCCCAGTTTTCCTACAATTTGCAATAAAGCGAGGCGCAAACCAAATTTCATTCGAGATTGTGATCGGGCAACAACCATTGACTCCCAACACGATTGCTACCAAGTATAAGGGGTCAAATACAATAACCACAAGCTTGCCAAGGAGTGGTAGTGCATAATGACTTAGCCCGAGATTTTTACACAAGACAGGGAAACAGACCAAGAAGTGAGTAGATCAAAAGAGAAGGGACGTGAATTTCCAGGTTGGTGATCTAGTCCTTGCCAAATTGACTAGGATCTTGTGCAACCCAATAATGCACAAAAAGGCTTTTGTAAAGATACGAGGGTCTGCTCTGAGTTATGAAGTGAGTAGGCACCATGGCCTACGGATTGGAGTTACCTTTGACCATCTGAGCTCATTCTATCTTCTATGTTAGTCTATTAAATCCATATAATTAGGATGAGGAGGATCCAGACCAGAGAAAGTCACACCGAGGGCCAGTTAAAGTGAATGTCTTCTATGACAAAGAGGTTCAAGACATCCAAGCAGAGAGAGTTATTCAACGACTAGGACATCGCCCAAGGCATGAGTACTTTATTTTATGGAAGAGACTTCCCGAGAGTAAAGGGATTTAGGAGCATGCCGAGGGTCTTTAGCAATTTAGATCCGAGATAGACTAGTACCATTCTAGATGAGTGACGAGGGTATCACCAGAATCAATGGAGGAGAATATCACGAACCGTGAGCCTATGACCAAGGTCACCACATAACAAGAAGACTAGGACTACCTAAGTGGTGTTTTAATCCTTTCTATACCCATTCATACTAGCCCATTCCATGGAGATGAAGATCCTTGCATGTTTATGGAAAGTAGATCACTTGGTTAATACACAATCATCTTGCTTCTTTCCATAATCTTTGTAATCTTCTATCTAAGGCATGTTTTCATTAACTTGATATAATTTCCTTAGATGGAGAGATCTTGTAGATATGATTCCCTAGATTAGGGAGATTGTATAGATCTAGACCATTAATGTACTTTCCTCTTAGCCATTCATTAAACGGAGCCTCCACTATAAATAGAGGTCTCTCATCTTCATTTGTACTCACTTCTTCGTTTTGAGAAATCATATAGCATTCTCTCAAAGTTCTTTTGTCTTGTTCTTGTATTTGTCATTTTCTTTAAAAGTTCATTTTTTCGTGGGAATCTAAGCATCTTTGCTTGGTTTGTTTTCAGGTTTATTTAGTTGCAATCACTCAAAAAGCGATTAAGACCGCTCGTTTGAGGCTTTCGAAGTTCCAAGGGCGTGACAGAATGTATATACTATTTTTTACCGCTACAGGAAATTAGTGTTATTTTATGGATAATACATTAGAAATAGTTACTTTAAAAAAAATAAAAGGATAATAAAATTATAATATTTCAAAAATTGATAAAGAATTTTATTGTTGTAGGTATAATTCAATCTCAATCTCAATCTACTTTTCAAATAATTAAACAACATAGACATGAAAATGAGATGAAATTTTCTTTAATTATGAAGTAACAGGGAAAAAAAGTAAGCTTAGAGAGGAAGGTTTTGAGTACATAGAGTAAATATATAGGACTAAAATGGAGCAGTTTAAACTTTAGAGCACAGTAGCAGGGTTTATTATTGTTTTGATATTGTTCTTTTATTTGTATTAGCTCTTCCGTTTGATAAGGATAAAAGATTAGAGGATTTGATATTTTAAAAAGTTAGAAATTTATAAAAGTTTAAAAAGTATGAAATCACATTAAATTATTTTACATGTACACAATAAACCAATGGCACTGTCACTCATAAGAATTTTTAAATTCGATTTTTACAGATTCTTTTATTCATTCATACTAATATTTTATTTTATCTTATTTATATTTTTCCTAAAAATAATTTAATCTTGTCATTAGAAATGAGAAAATGATTATACTGATTGGTTGAGTCAATTAGTCGACTTATTTTTAAAATAAAATATAAAAATATTTTTTATTAATTATCATTATATAATTTAATTGATAGATTATTTTGTTTAAGATACTATAAATAGTTATGGATTGATCCTCCCAATTGATTTTATTCCGTTAATAGTATATTATTCGATCTTCAACTATTATTTAAAGGATTAATTATTTCATCTACTAAAGTATATGATTATTGATAAATTTAAAGTATATTTAAATCAACTAAAAATATATTATATATATAAAGTGAATAAATAATAATAATATATTTTTTTAACTGATAAATAATCAAACAACAGAGCTATTCTGAGTGGTACAGATTGGTTGTCTTCATGGGCTATGTCTTCTACATCTGTACGTTCCTAGCAGAAGATTCCAGGTTAGTTTCGTCAGACCATCAGTAAATTTATTCCCTTGTCGATATAGACTTCGAAATTCTAACTTCCATTATCTCTGCATGGTTGTCACTAGGTGTGATACAAGGGAGAGATTACCTCCATCTCTATTCCTTGTTCCAGTAGTTTCCATACTTTCCTGCCGTCCAGCTCTATTATCAATGCTTTTAATCCCATGCTCCAAGCTAGATTAAAGCCTTTAAAGAATCCCTAGAGCTCTACGTCAAGCATCGATCAACTCCCTATAGTTTTTGAGAATCCTCCAATTCATTCTTTGTTTGCGTCTCGTATGACTCAACCACACGATGCTAAGCCCATGCTTGTTTTTTGGTGCTCCAACCGTGTTCAATGTGTACCATTCCCAGGGTGGAGGTCTCCATCTCGTCAAACCTTGAGTCATCCGTTTTCTCTCTTTTTTCGCATTTTGCATCTCTCAATTAAGGACGGTCTCACTTTTCAGTCGAGTTCCGCTATGTAGTGCACTTTCCAATTCAAGAAAATCGGCCTCAAGGATGGCTCGATTACATCTTGTCCAAATACTCCATAAGATCGATCCAAACATTAAGTTACAGTCTTCTTTTTCTTTTAAGTACAACATAGGCTGTTGTAGATTCCTTGTAATCCATTCAACAAAATTAATGTAGAGAAATTCCTCCAGCTTCTCTGGTTGATTCAATTCATTCCAAGCAGTTCTAGCAATGATATATTCCCAAAAGACGTGTGAGAGTGATTCAATGGAAGCTCCTCAATGGTTACAACTGGGGCTATATATAAGATGGCGGTGAACTCATTCTTCATTCATCAAGAGTCTTCCTGATATGATCTCGATTATATGTTTCGAGTCATATATGTGAATGTCCGATCGTGATTCTAGTAAGAAACCCCATAATAATAGCTTGAACTCTGAAATTGCATAAATATAAACATAAGAAGGAAATTATATGAAATAATAATTGAAATGATGGAATGAAAAGAATGAGAAAGTTGTTTGAAGGTGATGGAAGAGTGATGGTTGTTGTGGTTTAATGATAGTGAAAAAAGATGATGAAATGTTAATGGCGTTGTCGTGGCAAATGGTGTTGTCGTGGTAAGTGTTGTAAGGTTAAAGTGGATTGTGACCTGTTAGCTATTTAGAGCTAAGAACCAACAATATAAAAAGATGGAATCGAAATGGTAGGTATGGAACGTGACCCACTAGCTATAGATGAGCTAGGAACCAACGCTATAACAAAAGGAAATGGATGAAGGCTACAAGACTATCTTGAAGCCGATAAAGTTCTACAAGAGAACAAGAATGAAAGCAACCTCTCAAAGATGTTTTATATATCAAATGTGTGTCTACAAATGATCCCAAAGGTGCCTATTTATAGTATTTCTAAGCAGCATATGAAAAGACTCAAAAGATGAAAACATTCTCATCAATTTAGCAATAAAATGCACTTGAATGCTTTGTCTTCTTATCTTCAAGGTTATCTGAATATTCTAGATCATTTTGAGGATGAATCTAGATAATTTGAAGCTGAATTTGGCCTTAAATTCGTCCAAGGGGGGGAAGACTCTTGCTATTCCATGCTGAAAATTGTCTTCATAAGTGAATTAAATCACCCTTCATTGCATGCTCTCCTGAAGAATATGAACAGCCCTTGAATTTAGACGATAACAATCAGCTTTGAATGCCTTGAATGGGTGAATTAAGAGTCCTTCAATGGCTTGTAACTTGGCTGAAGTTGAAAAGACTCTCCCTTGGCTTAAACTCATCCAAATCATCCATGCATAAAATTCCCGTAACAAAAATTCCAGCCTGCACTATCTTCAATAAATCGATCATATCTCAAGCTCCCGATATCGGATTAAGGTGATTCAAAATGCGTTGGAAAGATAAAAGATAGATGAATAATTTCCAATTGATATCTAGAACCAAACACATCTTTATCGCATCCAGAATTGGAAGACATTCTGATTGACATTCTTGCATATGATGAAACCATTCAACTTCTCTCATGCACCTAGACAAAAAGGTGAACTTTATTCAATATTTAATTGAAAACATACATGAAACAATTAAGAGCTAATTTAATAAAAGAACTAGTTTGATGAATGAACTAGATGATTTAAATGCAATGCATGCTTGAATGAACACCACACTTATTATATGTAATGAATGTTTTGCAAACTTTAAATTCTCATGCAAATTCATGCATAAGCAACGTAAAGTGTTCCTCCCTTTTTATTCCTTCTTCATCACGTCTCCATGGCTGCATGAAACTCCTTAGCCCTTGCTCGTGTGATGGGGCCACTTGGATACTTCTCCGGATCTTTGCTATTGGCTATCATATCACTTCCTCGACATAGAAGCCACAACAGGCTGGTACTCAATGGTAATCCTTTGAACTCTGACACTTTTCCAGATTTGTGGTGCATGTACGTCCTCGACGTTCCCTTGAGTTTTATAGGCACTAGAGATCGAGAATCTTCGTGTATCTTCCCATTTCCATCCCAACATGTCTTTTCCAACTTGCGTTGGCGGCTTTACAGCAGCGATTTGCATTAGGATTGCTATCGGGAGCTCTTGTCTAAAGGAGTTCCAATCCCACTCCCCTCGTGTTGTGACTATTGATCACGCTGAACAGGGTTCTAGATAATTGTTTGATGTCCCTAGTCGCAAATTCTTGAGGGGGGTCAGTGTTTCCCACCCACAAATCTTCCCAAAAGTCAATTGTTTCCCTATTACCCACAATCCAAGTTACTCCTTCGCATACTTCCTTCCATATCATGGTCAAGCCCGACCAAAGGCGTGAACAATTTCATCAGTTGATCGAGTTTAGTTTTGTTCTCAACAGTCGCACTTATAATTGGTTGGTATTAGAAATTAGTCGAAATCCTATCTTCCAAAGAAACGCTTGTTTTGTGTCCGTATTCGTTTCACTCCTAGACCCCCTTTATTAACTGGTTGGCAGACATCACCCCATCGGACAATCCTTTTAATGACATCAAGCTGCATTAACGTTGTTTCTACGAATAAAACCAAGTTGTCAGTAAACAATAAATGTGAAAGTTTGGGTCCTTCTATACTTAGCTTCACTAGTTTTCATGTACCTTCTGTCACTGTCGCATTAATGGTATGCGCTAACCAATGCATGCATAGCACAAGCAATAGGGAGATAGTGGATCCCCTGTCAGATTCCTCGAGGTTTGAAGGATTCTGTTGAGGTTCTATTCCATGAAATTTGGATCGAAGAAGTTGAGATACAGTTCATTACTATTTCTCTAAGTTCCGGGCAAGCCATATCAAATAGTATATCATCAATGAAAGACCATTCTAGTTGGTCGTATTCTTTCTCTAATTAAATTTTAATGACCATCCATCCATCCATCCTACCTTTCTTTCTTTTGTTGTATTAAGTGTATTACCTTTTAGGCTATAATGATATTATCAGATATGCTCCTGCCTAGGACAAAATTTTTCTGGATTTTAGAAATCAATTTTGGCATGAGTGGTTTTAAGCGATTTACAGTTAACTTCGTGATAATTTTGCATAAGATTGTTTAAAGACTGATCGACCAAGATTGGACGAAGTTCTCTGGTGCCGCCACTGTTGGAATGAGAGCCAACAGAGTTTTATTCAAATATTCTTTTACTAA
Organism: Hibiscus syriacus; assembly: GCF_006381635.1. Classification (NCBI taxonomy): domain Eukaryota; kingdom Viridiplantae; phylum Streptophyta; class Magnoliopsida; order Malvales; family Malvaceae; genus Hibiscus; species Hibiscus syriacus. The sequence continues at coordinate 26,222 of NW_024061985.1, read as the reverse complement.
TTTCATAGTAAACACCTCTTTCACTATCCGACATACGTCTTTACCAACCACCTCCCAAATCCTTTGGTCAAAGAAGGCGTGAAATTTATCTACCCCTAGTGCTTTAGATGGACACATGTCAAATAGAGCTCTCATCATTTGAAATCGATTCTAATAGTCCTTTTAGTACCCATTCCTAATCCATGGGAACATACCATTTAAATGGTATGTGTACCCCACCATACCCACACTTGTGAAAAGGTTCGAGAAATAGTTAACAACTATTGTTTGAGTATTGTTTGATTTAGGCTCCAGCTTCCATCTTCTATGCCCATGGTAGTAATATGTTTTTTTTCGTCTTCTCATTCAGGTTATAGCGTGAAAGAATTTTGTGCTTTGGTCACCCCGAGCAAATTAATCATACCTCGATTATAGTTTTAAAAGGCTTTACTCTTGCTAAGTACTACCTCCAACTCGCTCCTCAGTTTCCCTTCTAATTCTACTAGAAAATCAGAATGGCTTTGCATTTAGGCTTTATCCACCCACGTAATCGAGATAGAAGGTTTCTTTTCCTTTTCCCTATCGATCCAAACACATCCTTATTTCATACCACAAGTTTGTCATTCACGTGTTTCAAGTTTGCTCGGATCGCTTCCCCGGGTCTCCAAGCTGATTTGATGATATCGCCAAAATCCTTGTGGTCTTGCCATGAGAAGAAAAATCAGAATGTTATACTGATTTACTTTGGCTTTAGTCATGGAATAGAGGGGCCTATGCTCGAAGCACAACCATTCCAAATGCAAGACCAGTGTTCATTAATAAGGCATCTGTCTAATAATTGGTATAGCGAGCCTCTACTCCATGTGAAAGTTGGCCCTTTAAATCCAACATCAACCACGGTTTCATAAAAAAAACTCAGCAATCCCTTTGTTGATTTGTTCCTATTTTGCAACCCCCATCGCTCTTCCTTTCTAACTATGGCGTTGAAGTCTCCCCCAGCAGCCATGGTTTATATCTACCTAGGTTTAGCTTTTGAAAGTAGACTCCAAATATGTTTTCGTGTAGTAACATTTGGACTAGCATACACACCGTAACATATACTTCATCTGCTCCTCCATTTTTGTGAATTAATACATGGATGAATTGATTTTATATGTGGAGGATTTGGACTCTTACTTCTGCTTTCCATAGTAGCCAAATCCAGCCGCTGAAGCCTTTAGCTTTAACCTGAAAAGGAGTTTAGGAACCCCATGTTTCAGATTATCTTATCTGCCTTGGCATCGCTCACTTGCGTCTCTATTAGAGTTACTAAAGAAGGTATGTGTTCACTCATTATTCTCTTAAAATATTGTCTATAGTTTTAGGTTAGCAACGCCCTGACTATTCCTACAAATGTAGTAAACCATGGTAAACTTTATAGGGATAGAGCAGGGGGTTCCCTCGGTTGTTACATTAGTTTCGTAGGTTACCTCTGTCTCATATATCGTTACTGTCGATTCCCCTATAGGTTGTCTTTTTCCTTGAGTTATGCTGTAAATGATGTGCCTTAGAGATGAGCATAGTCGAACTCGAAGGTCTTTTGGTGACAGATAACCCTTCTAGCCTTGAGTTATGCTGTAAATGATGTGCCATCGAAGCTGAGTATAATCGAACTCGAGGGTTTGGTGTTTCAAGAGAAACATTTTCAAAGGTTTTTTGTGTGTGTGTTTCAAGAGAAACAATTTCGAGGGTTTTTTTTTGTGTTTCAAGAGAAACTGTCTCAAGAGGGACAAAATTTGTTTCAAAAGAAATTGTCTCAAAAGAGACAAAACTTAGTTCTAAAAGAAACTGTCTCAAGGGAGACGAAATTTGTTTCAAGGAAAAGATATTCAAAGATTTTGTTTCAAGGGAAACTGTCTCAAGAGAGACGAAATATGTTTCAAGGGAAACTATCTCAAGAGAGACAAGATTTTGTTTCAAGGGAAACTGTCTCAAAACTCGTTTTAAGGGGAACTGATTTAAATATTTTTTGTTTCAAGGGAAACGTTTTCAAGATTTATGTTTCAAGAAAAACTATCTCAAGGGAGACAAAATTTTGTTTTAAGTGAAACTATATCAAGAGAGACAAAATTAATTTCAAAGGAAATGTTTTCAATGTTCATGTTTCAAGAGAATTTGTCATAAGGGAGACAATTTTGTTTCAAGGGAAACTACCCCAAGCGATATAAAATTTATTTCAAGGGAAATGTTTTCAATGTTTATGTTTCAAGGGAGAAAAAATTTTATTTCAAGGGAAACTATCTCAATCGAGATAAAATTCATTTCAAGGGAAATGTTTTCAATGTTTATGTTTCAAGAGAAACTGTCTCAAGGGAGACAAATTTTAGTTCCAAAAGAAAATGTCTCAAGGGAGACGAAATTAGTTTCAATGAAAATAGATTCAAATATTTTGTTTCAAGGGAAACTTGGAAACTGTCTCAAGAAAGACAATGGTGAGCATGATTCCCTTCATCGTGAAGTTGAAACCGTGGATGACCCCTTCGTTGTGAAGTTGAGCCTTGGAATTGGATATCCTTTGTCGTGAAGTTGAAATCCAAGTAAGTTGTATTGTTCCAAGTCCAATATCCTCCGCCGTGAAGTTAAAATTGGCTCTGGAACTAATAAATTATTTGTTGACAGCCAGCCGCCCCTTCGCTATGAAGTTGAGCTTGTGCTGTCTTGAGTCCAATATCCTTCACTGTGAAGTTGAAATTGGCTCCGAAATTGGGAAATTATTTTTGACAACCAGCCGTCCCTTCGTTGTGAAGTTGAACTTGTGTTGTCTCGAGTCCAATATCCTTCACTGTGAAGTTGAAATTGGCTATGAAATTGGGAAATTGTTTGTTGACAACCAGTCGTCCCTTCGTTGTGGAGTTGAACTTGTGTTGTCTCGAGTGGCACGATATCCTCCGTTGTGGAGTTGAAATCACAGGTGGCCCTTTCGTCGTGAAGTTGAGCATTGACTTGGATATCCTTCGTTGTGAAGTTGAAATCCAAGTATTGTATGTTGCGGGTGGACACGATTCCCTTCGCCGTGAAGTCGAAACCGTGGATGACCCCTTTATTGTGAAGTTTGGCTTCGAGCTAGATATCTTTTGTCGTGAAGTTGAAATCTACTCTCGAGTGAAGTGTGTCGCTTTGAGTTCAATATCCTTCGCCGTGAAGTTGAAATTGACTCTTACTGAAATTGGAAAGTTGTTTTGTTGTCAGACAATCGCCCCTTCGCTGTGAGGTAGAGCAACCACCATGTGTTTTTGAATCGAGCATCCTTCATCTTGAAGTTGAAACTTGACTCTAAAAGATGCAAAAACTTATGTATACAAAAAATGATAAATGTGATGCTCTTAAGTATGTCTAAGATGCATGTAACATGAATTAGTTCTGTTTTATCCCCTGGATGAAGTCTCGCGCTTTGTGTGCTTGTTCCTGCATATGGAGGAAATGCCTTAAAAAGGTCTGATAATTTGCATCAGGATGTTGAATTCCCAAAGATACCCCAATATTCGATGTTGAATCTCAAAAAATGCCCCAATATTTGATGTTAAATCTAAAAAAATGCTCCAACATTTGATGTTGAATCTTCAAAGATGCCCTCATTGTTCCTGATTTCTTGCTTCAGCATTGATTCAAAGTTCTAAAAATATCAAAAAAGAGTTTTGAAAAAATTTTAACCAAAAGTTTTGAAAATATTGCCCCTTTCACGGTTTTACAATTGAGACAAATCATAAAACTAGAGTTCATTGGTTATCAAAGAATTAATTACATTGTTAATCCTTCAATAAATTATAGTCGTTTGACACGTGCCAATATCAAATATATTTTTGGGAAATGGTTCAGTAAGGAAAGGATAAAAATGTCTCAGGTTATTGTATTTGGTCAAAGGTTTGGTCAAAGGTTTGGCATTTTTGTTTATTTGATTCTCAAAGGTTTGATGGGGTATCTTGCATGTTCATCTATTGGAAGTGTTCTCCGATTCCCAGCTTTCATGGTCAAGCTCAGATTGTGCGATGCCTTATCAAGGAATTCGTGCGATCGCCTCAGCTGCCCAATTTTTGTATTCGAGTCACCTTTACAGGTTTTCAACTTGAATCCTCATTTGGTTTTAAGACGTCATTCGTAATTTACGTCTTGAACCCCCCTTTGTTATTTTTCTCTATCATACATTAATTACACTATTTTTTGCAAATAACAATTAGTCCTAATGGGCGGGATGAAATCTGAAGATAGTATCTTCTGTTTAGAAATCCATGTATGATTAGAAGGGACTTTTAAGGCACATAACGTAGGTCATGGTTAATGGTTATGAAAGAAAGGGATAAAAGGCCGAAACAAGTGTTTAAGGGTGATTGATCCAAGGATCAATTCGTTCTGATGTCTTCAATCATATCTTGCTCAATTTGAATCTGCTCGTATGTGTTTCTCTTGATTTTCTATGATCTTCGAGTGGAGTGATTCAGTGATTCAGAAATGATTGTGCTTGATCAATATCATTTGATGCTCTATGATCTTTGAGTGAAGTGGTTCAGTGATTCGGAAATGATTGTGCTTGATCAATCTCATAGTTTGAATCTCGATGTGTCATTTGAATCGAGAGAACCTTTGCATATGCATCTTGTTTTCTTTTTTCTTCAATTTTCCTTTGTTTTTCTCTTTTTATTTTCTCTTTGCTTTTTTCTCTTTTTTTTCTTTTTGTTCTGATTGAATTTTTGCACTTGGCATTTGCTTCACCTTTTGGTATCTCATCTGAATCAATGTCTTCACTCATGCGAGCAGATTTTCTCCACCTTGCCCCCCAGTGTGGAAGGTGATCCTTGGTTAGGTTTGAATTAGAAGAAAAATACTATAGGCTCAAAAGGGGACACAAGGGATATATTTTTTCTCCTGATGTGAAGGGATAAAGAAAGAAAACCGTTCATCATTTCATACATGGAAGTCTTCACAGAAGAGGTAACCCAGGGGGATAGATTTTCAGGATTTATTTTATTCACATGAAAACAATGTAATTAATGAATGATAGAATTATTTCGAGTGAATTCTTCTTTCTTCTTCTTGCTCCCAACTTGTCTCAATGTTCAGGCTCTCTACGAGATGCCCCAAGTTGTGTCTTAGAAGAATGCTCATGTTCAAATGAACAACTCAATGCCTTGGGTTTTAATAGTATTAAAATGTCAATTTTGAGTCTAAAAAGACAATGGTGTGACTTTATTTGACTCAAAGAAAGGTATGGGCTTATCAAAAAGATAAAGGCAATGTTCAAAAATTTCAAAGAGAGGTAATGTCAAAATTTGGTCTTTTTGGTAATGACCATGAGCTATTTTGGGTAAAGAATCAAGGTATTTTATTTTGGGGTTTGAGACAGGATAAGAAAGGTCTAATCTTGCCATATGTCAAAAATCCATAATTCTTGAAGAATTAAAAGAATCCTTAATTCATTTAATATTCGAAGAACTAAATATTAAAGTTTGTTCAATTGCTCCACCTTAGAAAGTAGCATAAAATCAATCGTTTAAAATATTAAGCGAACATGAAAGATCAAAGACGTGTTCAAACAAAACAATCCTCTAAGTGCAAATGATATATGCAATGCCCCCTTCTTCGGTTGTCTGTGCCCCTGAATCCATCAGGTTTTGGATCTCGCGCTTCAATGCCTTATAGTTCTCAAAGTAATCTTTGGAGCATCCTATGTGGCAACTGCAAACAGCTTTAACATCGTAGCCCTTAGGACATGTGGACTATTTTCTCAAACCATCCTGGTAGGCTTAGTCGTACAACCAGCTGATCGGGCTCATTCGTTGTGATTTCAGTTTTTTTTAATTATTAAAATCTTGCTTACATGTAGTGGCATATGGTTAAAATCACTTCATCAAATTCTCCATGAAGAAATTTCATGTTTATGAAAATGCTTAAAAATGAAATGTAGATGCAAAATACAAAATGCAAAAATGCATGAAATGTTCGAGGCATTGATCCAAAAACATGTCTGTTATTATAAATAATCTTTATTGGGACAAAAGTGTTTTATCTTTTAAGAGACAAAAATATCCTGACAGCTTCTGACATGTTGACTAGTCTTCTTCTTCGTCTATCACCGGTTGAATAACCTGTCGAACCGCTCTGGCTTCTTTGGTTGAAACGTGCAAATGTTGAGTTGCTTTTTGTACTGGCCCAAGAAGTTTCAAATGACTGCATCTCTGGCATTTATCTTTTGTTGAACATGTTCCCAACGAATACATCATTGGAGCCCCCAATTGATAGGAACTATGTGAAGTTTATTTGTCTGTTTCTTGAATTCGTCAGCAAGGGTCTCCAATTTCAGCTATCGTTTTGCCATTATTATCTTTGAAGGGACTCACTTCATCTTGCCCCTGCAACCTCTACTATTCAGTTCTTCAAAGATAGACTTTCATTGTGCTTGATGTTGACCCAGCTCATTATGAGTCCTTTATAATACAGGACAGTGATACACTCTTCAATTCTGGGCACCACGTCTTCTGGATTGAATGCGACACATAGTCGCCTTGTAGACTGTCCTCTATATTTTAATCTCTTGTATTACAACCCCTTTGTCCATTAATGCAGATTATTCATGTTTAACAAACACATATTTAGTGGATCAACACCTCTTTTAAATGATGCACGTGATGAACATAAAATAAAAGAAAATAAAAATGAAAAGAGTTAGTGAGGTGAAAATAATAAAAAATAATCATGAAAAATAAAAGTCCTACCTCACATTATGTTTACCCCATATGCTTATTATTCCTACCCGGACATGATCTCTATCCCGCAAGTTGATTTTGAACAAGTCCTAACCGCATAAATTTCTAGTTCACATGATTTGAATAGAAAGTAAAGCATGAAACAAAACAACCTAGGGTTTGGAATGAGGTTTTGGGGTGGGCTCTAATTCTCCATAGCCTCTCGGTTTAGGTTCTAAAAAACGGTACCCGAGTTCTCCTTGCCGGTGCCCCCTTGGGCTTACCAGACCCTTAGTCCTAAGCCCATTACAAGCTCGTGTGGACTAAGTTAAACTCGAGAGGAAACATTCCCTTATGCCCATACGGAGAATAAATTCACACGAAGGCATAAGGTATATGAATCCCGAAGGTTACTTGCTACTCATACGGAGAATAAATTCCCACGAAGGCGTCACTTTTGCCCCCACTTAAAAGGGTTCAGAGCTCGGGTATAGAGCCTGAGATGAAAATTTTGAAAAATCTGAAATCATTAAAAAACGTCAGTACAACTATTTATTTGAAAAATAATCAAAGATAAACAATTAGAATCGAATAAATAAATTAAAATTTAAACTTGTAATTTTCGCTAAAAAAGACAACCAAAAATTAATTTTGGTCTGACTCACTTACCTATCCCCAGCGGAGTCGCCAAGCTGTCGTAACCGTCTTTCGGTTGGTCCCCAGAATTGGGCTTCAACTTGAAAAATCTGGATTGGAGTCGCCACCGACCATTTTAAAACGAATTTAGGTGGGTCGGACAACATCTTACCTGATCTGCGTTTTTACCATAAATGTGTCGGGTTCGGGAGTCGGTTACGGTCAATGAAGGATTGACACCATTGAACCGCTCTTTCGGTACCAATTAATTTGCCAGTTGTCTTAGTTGCGAAAATTCAAAATTAAAATTAAAATTTAACATACCCGATTCAAATTACTTACAATTGATTGATTTGAATACCCTTAAAAGATAAAAACGTTAGATTCGTAGCAGAGTATAAAATCGAATTAGGATAACAAGTGTGCAAACGTGAGATTAATAAATAAAACAAGAAAAAATGGAAAATAACAAAACACGTAAAAAATAATAAAAATAAACAAAATGAATAAAATGTTAAAAATCAAGGACACAGATAAAGGGAAAAAATTAATGGAGTAAAAAAATAAGAAAAAGGTAAAAGAAATTAAAAAGGAATAAAAATAATGTGTAAATATAAAGTAGTATTTACTAAAACAAATAAAAATAATAAATATATAATACTAAGTAAAACAAATAAAAAATAAAGATATACATGATATTAAGAAAAAAAATAGTAGAAAAAATAAAATAAAGTAAAATTATAATATATATAAATAAATAAAAACAAAAATAGAATATTAAGAATATATATATAAAAACGTATAAAATATAATATTAAGAAAAAAATATACATAGTAAATGGAGAAAAATTAATACATCTATACATACATACATACATATATATATATATAATGATATAAGATATATATAATATAATATAAATAATATAATATAAATAAATAAAAGAGGAATATAGTAAATAAATAAAAAAATATAATTAAAAATATATATATAGGGGACGAAATTAATATAAAAGTAAAATTAAAGGGTAAATTTCAAGGTAAATTAAAGATTAAGATTGACTTAGGGGGAATATTAAATACTTTAAAAAATGAACATGCCTCGGGAGTAGATCTAGGTTCGAAACTTCGAAACCCCACCCCTTTTTGGTCATCGGCGCAACCCACGCTTTGGGTTATTCAAACCAAATCTCAAGAAAAATAACATGCACATGCGAGAAATGAACGAATCAATGTAAAAAAAGATGCTACCTTTTATTTCCTTTTCGAATTGTTTACAATAGCTTTGCCTTTGTATTTTTTTCGTGCTTTCCTCTGTATCTTGTATGTAAATCATGTGTTACAAATGGGGAGGATTACATGTATTTATAGTGAAAAAAACTAACTATTTTTAGAATCCTATTAACAATAGAATCTTAATGCAACTAAACTCCTTGCTCGGTTGCACGTTTGTTGGTGTGGTTGTTGCTTTAAAAGATATGGTAGTGGAAGAGTCCTCCTAGGAGAGAAACTCTTGCTAGTTTTATCTTTTAAGAAAATGGGTGTCTACACATTCATTCATTATAGCGATTACACATATTGGAGACGAATTCACTTTTAAGACATTGATTAGTACCACGACACCATTGATCGATTCTTTACTTATATATTTTATTTTATATTTTTCCCAGTCAGTGCTATTGTCTCGTTTTATAACAATATAGTTTCAATAATTTAGAAACTAATTCTATGAATGCTGCTGACAAAACATGGTAGATCGTCTTCAAAAGGATTCTTAATTTGAAATCAGGTTTGATTATCTTCTGATTGGAAGGGGAACATATGTTTATATGTGTTTTATATGCATGTAAAAATACTAAAGAAATATGTCGGATTTAATCTTTAGTGTTAAGGCTATCAAACGGTGAATAAAGATTGCGAATGTGATGATAAAAAAAACCTCGACTAATTTAGTAAAGTAAATGATTGAAACAAATATAACATTTATTTGTTGAATGTTGAATGTATTAAACACTCAAATAGATTTTAGTGGTTTCAATGCTTGAATTATTAATATTTATGTGCTTTCAATGTTTTAAAGATTAGCTATTATTTGATGAAACGATAGGGCTCATGAATTTAAGATGAATATGTGTTAGACACATTTGAAATCAACTATAAATATTTTAACTACAATCAACATCCTAATAGTAAATGCTTTAGGAAGTTTAAAAGAGAATAGTTTTATTATTAAATGGTTGTTTTAATGTTGTGTTATAAACATTTATGCATGATAATATGTTATCATGATAACTGTTAGTCCTGGAATGTTTGGTGTCTAGTTTGCATGAGTATGCATTAGTAGTATTTTATTGATTGATGATTCATTTGAGTTTTAAGTGAATTAATGTTTGAGTCATGGGTAAGCCTTTGAATGAAGACTTTAATGATTTTGTTCCACTAAGCTTTGATAGAATTGCTTAAAGATGGAAGGTGATCATTTTATTCTTAGTGAATTATTGCATGTTTTCATGGTCTATCTATTTAATTCTTTATATTGTGTTTAAGAATATTGATATGGTTGGTTCACATGCAATGGGTTGAGCCATGGACCGACAGAATGTTGTTTGGACTTTTTAGTCTTGAAATATCTGTTAAGGAACACTATAAAGTAAAAATGTTGGACATATTTTACTTTATTATTCGTTTTAATTAATATTAAACAATTTATAATCGTTTAATAAAAAAATTATTATATGACAAAATATTAATATGGAATAATTTTTTTTGCTCAGGAAAACTATGGTGTAAACAATTATAATTTTTTTTGTTATATTAATAATTTATTTTGAGAAATTTATAAAGACAACATAGTAATTGTAATTTTGAAGAAAAAGCTGATGATGTTGACATGAAAAATTTATCCAAATCAAAAAGTTGTCGGATTCTAGATATCATACCCCAAAATATGACTTAAAGTTCTCTTAAATTTTTTTTGAGGATTAAATTGAATTTTGATTTAATTCGGGGATCAAAGTAAAATTTTGATTAAATTCATATCCAAACTCAAAAAACAACTAAAGATGGAGGACTTATTGCATGATTTTCCATTTTTAGGGATTATATAACCCAAAATTTGGAAATGTTTCAAATTATTTTATTTTCTCTCTTTAATATTTTTCTTTTAGAAACAAATCTTTTAACGTCGTTTCGTCGTCGATCGTTGCCATGTTTTCGACACCTCTCGCACCATCGTGTTCCTTGTGTCTCCTGAATCAACTGGTGTCACCGGCTTGTGAGGGGTGAGTGATAACCGTCGTTTTGCTATTAAAATAATTTTGACTTCTTTAATAAATAGAAAGGGAAAAGCAATATAGAGAAGCAGGGTCGATCAATAGGGATTGTGGTGTTTCTGATTTAGTAAAACTCTTTCTTGATTTGAGAAGAAGATAGAATTTCAGATGAAATTAAAAAGATAGAATAAAATAAAATCAAAAAAGAAAAAAATAATAAAATAATAAATAATGATTTAAAAATAGTAATAAAGATAAAAGGGGGTTTTAAATTATTTAAAAAGATAAGAAGATAAAGATTAAAAATAAATAAAAGAGATAAGGATAAAAAAACTTATAGTAAAACAGCCTCAGACATCAGCTTTGCCTCAAATTCCTCGAATCATCGAAACGGATTTTTACTTCAAGATTCACGTCGGCTTACAAAAATAATTCTTCGTTGTCGACTCAGATTATGTTGTTTCAACAATAACTGATTCCGATCTCGATTTCCTCTTAGAAAAAAAATTTGCTAAGTGTGTTCTTAGAAAGTTGAATGTGCTTCAATAAGTCAATCCTTCTTCCAAAGTTAACCATAACAATATCCAGACCAATGTTGAAAATTGTTTTGATTTGAAAAATAAGCCCAGAAAACAAAGAGAAAAAGCGAAGCGATTTAAGTACCTTACAATCCATTTTGAACTCTTGTTGGCACTAACTCCCTTTCTTGATTTTTTACTACTGTGACTCCCATTTTCTTGGGAACCACATGAATCGGACTTACCATATTACTATCCTATATCGGATAGATTACGTCGGCATCAAGGATTTTTTGAATTTACTTCTTCGCTACTTTCATAATGGGAAAAGAGTTTCAGTAGGGTTAGAAAAATATCAGAAAAACAAGAATAGAGAAGCTACTGAAGGTAGGAATATGAGGGATGGGCCATTCCAAATTAGGGTGGAGAAAATAAATGGTGAGAATCATGCTGGATCTTCGAGAAACTCGAGGGATAGTAGATTATACAAGGAGGTGGTGGAAACGATCAATAGAGAGGTTATCGAACATATTAATAAGGAAGATGGACAAAGGTCAGTGAAGGCTACTAATGGATTAAGGAATGTCTGGGAGTTGCACATCCCTTCGGAGGATTCGAACTGGGTGAAAAGGTGCTTAACAGGGGTAATCAAGCATTCCTTCGAGCAGGAATTTTTTCAGAAAGCCTTGGCGAGGGAAGGAATTTAGGTAAAAATAGCGAGATGGGGTTACGCATGGAATGCCTCTATTGTAACATTTAAATCGATTGAAGAGTACTCTGATATATGGGCAAGAAAACAAGAGTTGTTTTATTGGTTTGACTGGTTGGAGCCATTGCTGAATGAAGAGGGAGTTCCATTGGCGTTTTTTCTTGTGGAATTAATGTGATTACTGTTATTATGCTGGAATGGGGAGTTCTTGGAGAAACTTGTTCAGAAATGGGGAAAGTTCATTGGCATCATGGATTCTTCAAAGAAGAGGTCAGACTTATTGTCGTCAAGAGTTTTGATCAGGGTTGCCAGTCTGTTTGATGTCCTTGAATTGGTCACAATAAGGTCTTACAGCAGATCATACAAAGTCAAAGCCATATTGGGATCGGTAGTTTCAAAACCGGAGGAGTTTTCCGGGGAGATTGACGTGAAAAATTCAAATTATGGGTACAGTGAAAATGAGTTTTCCGAGAAAGAAGGTGGCCGCCGTCTAACTTTGGATCAAGTTGAAAATCACAAGTTGTCTGATGACTCTATGCTGAAGGTAGACAACTGCCTTGATCAGGAACAAATGAATAGGTTGGAAAAGAGGGATGGGGAGTAAGTTATACCCAAAAAGTCAAACAAGGATATCTCAAAATTTGGGTTGTTAGATTTTCTTGGAAAAGGAAAATATCCTATAGGGGATCACGTGGGACTTGGTTTGAGGGAAGAATTGGACCTAGACTCTCAAGCCCAAGAAGATGACAGTTTGACTTCTGAATCAAATATGAAGAATTTGTGTCCTTCAGGGCCTGCGTATAATCTAAAATGCATATGTGAAGGGTCCAAAGGTAGATTTATTCCTCTTTCAAACAGGAAACTGAATAAGCCTAATGATGAAGTGCTAACGGATGTAGTGGTCTGGGACAACGAAGTTAGGAATGCTGAAGGAGTAGAGGAGGAAAAGGAAGATGTATCAGTTCAATATGCTGGAACTCAACCACTGGAATTAATTAAGGGAACGCTTTCTAATGGTCTAAGGAGCTGGAGTCCGTTGGACCATTTGTCGAGAAGTTTGTTTATTAGGAGTGTTCCGGTGGGAAAATGGAATAGAGGAACTTGTAATAGAGTTTATAGAAGATCAAAAGAAAGAAAATTTTGGTATAATCCCAATTCAGAAGAAGAGTTGTTGCGACCAGCTGAGTTGCAAGACCAAAATAGAAAAGTTTCTAATCCTATTTTGAGCACTCAATCGTTCCCAATTATAGTGTAGGAAGGTATAATTCGCGATGATGAGGAAGGTGGTTCTCTTCGAAATTAAGTAGCGGACATGGATCAACATTCAGGGTGTATAGAAGTGCCACGATCAGGTTGTCAGTCTCGAGCAGTGAAAGGGAGAGAGGGTAGGAGAAATAAAAGGATTTTGACTAGGGAAGCTTTGGATGTGGCTATCGTACCTACAGTTACTTCTCCCTCTTTTTCGATGTTTTTGGAAGAAGCAGTGGCTACGTGGGAGGTTAGCAGGATGCTGGGGATTTCTTTCAAAGAAGGCAAGAAGGCATTTTTAGATAAAATTATTGATCTTGAAGAGGGGTTGGGGGTTAATAGGAATTATTGAAATAAGGGGAATAGGTTATTGTGCTCATTTGATCAGAGGCTTTTGGGTTATTTGTTATCTTTATGAGAAACATTAACATCATTTCGTGGAACATAAGGGGTTTAGGGAAGAAGGAAAAATCAAGAGCTGAAGCTAATTTGGTAAAGAAGAACAAGCCGAGTGTCCTACTTATTCAAGAAACAAAGCTCGAAAATTATTCTAAGACTCTTAGGAGAAAGATAGGGGGAGTTTTCTTGAGGGATGCATTTTTTCCCCAGCTATTGGGTCTGCAGGGGGTTTGTTGGTAATGTGGAATGAAAACGATTTTAAAATGTCCAACAGTTATCTAAGTGGCAGGATTATTGCAATATTTGGGAAGTTTAAGAACTTTGATGAAGAGTGTGTCATTTTGAATGTTTATGGTCCCTCCATTGAATCTGAAAAGGAAGAATTTTACAGGGAATTGTTGGAGTTTGTTTCAGCTCAATCGAATTTACTTTGTATTGGGGGGGATTTCAACACGTATCTTGATCCGACAGAGAAGATGGAAAGGTCTCAAAACTGGCATTCTATTGATATTTTTAGTAATTTCCTGCAGCAAACTAATTTAATTGATCTTCTGTTGGTCGGAGGAACCTTTACTTAGTGCAACAACAGGGAAGAATCAACTTGGGTCAGACTAGATAGGTTCTTAATATCTGGAAATTTTTTGTCCTGCTTTCCGAATGTAGTTCAAAGACTGCTAGGTCCATATCAGATCATAATCCGGTGTCATTGGAGGATTCGTCTATAGATTGGGGTCCTAAACCCTTTCAATTTTAAAATTATTTATTAGAGGAAAAAGGCTTCGAGGATTTGGTTAAATCTTCAATGGTTGATTTGATGGAGAGGAATAACAGGAGTGGTATCTTCAGTATTCTACAGGGAACTAAAATCAATCAAAAACTAGTCAAGCAGGAAATTTAATGGGATTTCAGAGTCTATTGTAACCTTGGAAGGGCAAATTAATGAGTTGGAATTGAAGGCACAAGGTAGTAATCTTTCTTCTCAGGAGTGGGATTAAGTGAAGCAGTTTAGATCGAATCTCTGGAGGTTGTACAGGATTGAAGAAAGTATTTGGTTTCAAAGAGCAAGAACGAGATGGATTAAAGGAGGGGATAGAAATACTAGATTTTTTCACCTGTGTGCTCTAAACAGAAGCAGGAGAAATGCAATTACAAGTCTGAAGATTGATGGGACTGTTGTTTCAGATCCGTCCTTGATTAAGATCCACATTTCGGATTTTTTCAAGACATCGTTTAATTCCATTTCTACAATGGAAGTGGAGGATTTATTTCTGGATTTTTCTAAACTGTCTGGGAACTAGGCTACAAAACTAGAGGAGCAGTTTTCAGAACAGGAAGTTTGGCAAGCTACAGCAACCTCAGACAGTTCTAAATCTCCTGGTCCGGATGGTTTCACAATGGGTTTCTTCAAGAAATGCTGGCCAAATTTAAAGGAGCATGTATTGAAATTTTTTAATGATTTTTACTTCGGAAGAAAGTGAGAGCATGGAGTAAATCATGCCTTTATTACTCTAATTCCGAAGATTTTAAATCCGAAAAGGGTTGAAGATTATCGACCAATTAGCCTTGTAGGAAGTTTGTATAAGATCCTATCAAAAGTCCTATCCAAGAGACTAAGCGGCTGTGTTGATGACATTATCAACCCTTTCCAGTTTGCTTTTATACTGGGGAGATGGTTGTTGGACTGTGCCTTTATTGCAAATGAAGGGATCAATTATTGGAGAAAACAAGGACTACAAGGGGTTGTTTTCAAAGTTGACTTTCGTAGAGCATACGATTATGTTGATTGGCCAATATTAAACAGAGCAATGAAGGAGATGGGTTTTGGTACTAGATGGTGTTCGTGGATCTCACAGTGTCTCTCTTCTTCAATTTCGTTCTTGTGAATGGGTATCCATCGGAAGAGTTTCCAATGGTTAAAGGACTTAGACAAGGTTGTAGTCTCTCTTCGCTTCTCTTTAATGTAGTAGATGAGTTGTTGCATTTGATGCTCGATAAAGCAGTTGAGAAAGGTCTTTTTCAAGGTTTTGTTATTGGGTATTCTGAAGATTCCTTAAGGTTATCTTATCTTCAGTTTGCCGATGATCTCATCATTTTTTGTCAAGCTTCACTTACTCAGATTAAAAATGTGAAAAGAGTTGAGGATTTTCAGTATAATGACGGGGTTGCATCTAAACTTGAAGAAGAGTAAACTTTTTGGTGTTAATATTAATGAGGATATTTTATCAGATTGGGCACTAGAAGTGGGTTGTTCTGTTGATCGTTTTCCCACATATTATTTGGGACTTCCAATCGGTACTAAGATGAATTCTGAAGCCTTATGAGATCCAGTCTTTAAAAATTTTAACTCCAAACTAGTTGGGTGGAAAGCCTCTTGTTTTTCGTTGGCTGGCAGGATAGTTTTGTTGAAGTCTGTGTTATCTTCTCTGCCAATTTTTTCCTATCATTTTTTAAAATGCCTTGCAAAGCTGGGAAGAAATTAAATTCTTTAATGGCCAGTTTTTTGTGGGGTGATAGTGCGGAAAAGAGGAAGATTCACTGGGTTAGCTGGAGTACAGTTTGTAAACCTTTGAACAGTGGTGGCCTTGGGGTTCTTGACTTGAATCTTTCAAATCGAGCATTATTGGGAAAATGGGTGTGGAAGTTTGCAAACGAAAAGAATTCCCTATGGAAAAGAGTGTTATGTAGCAAGCAAAAGGTTAGTTGCAATACCATGTCTATTAGTTAGGTCATCTCACCAAAATCTTCTTGGAATTTGAGAAGTATTGCTAATAATTTTTGAAGAATGATTCGGGAGGAGAGTGTCTTCGATCATATTCGAAGTTGCAAGTAGGCAATGGAAAGTCCATATCATTTTGGATTGATCCATGGGTGGATGAGGTTCCTTTAAAAAATCTTTTCCCTAGAATTTTTGCACTCTCTACTAATAAATGGGGTAAGGTTGTTGAATTTGGAAGTTTTGAGTTGAATGGTTGGGTGTGGAACATTCTTACTAGGAGGAATCTGTCGGATTGGGAATTGGATCAATGGATGGATTTGATGGTGAAATTAAAGGATATAAAACTCACAAATTCGGTTAAGACTCTCTCTTGGTCTGCAAGTGGTGATGGGTTATTCTCAGTAAAATCGTGCAGGAAAGCTCTTGGAGGGGAATCTGGGGGTAATGACTTGTGGTCAAAAGGGGTGTGGTTGGGTTCGTCCCCACCTCGTGTTGAAGCTTTCCTTTGGCAGTTAGTTCATCAGAAAGTTGCAGTTAAAGTGGAGTTAGCGAAAAGAGGAATGTACTTAGAAGAATATATCCTCTGTCTGTTTTGCAAGGAACATGAGGAATCAGTGCAGCACTTGTTTATTACGTGTTTTGTAGTGTGGGAATTATGGAATAAAGTGGTTAGATTCTGGGATTTATCTATAGTGTTACCACAGGACCCTGCTTCTTTACTTAACTTGTGGGGGAGTTTGAGGGTGAATTCATTGATTTGGAAGTTTATCCCGGGCGTCGTGTTTTGATCTATTTGGAAAGCAAGAAATGCAGTTGTGTTTGAAGGATTAAACCTTGATAGGCTGTCTCTCTTTTTCCTTGTGAGATTTAGGCTATCTAAATGGTTCCTAGCTAAGTATCCTAAATTCCATATACAGGAGGATCTGCTTATTGGGGATCCATCACTTGCTGATGGTATTTCTTTTCCTAAACCTAAGGATTATTATGTGATTTGCTGGCTCCCTCCCCCTGTTAATTTCTTGAAGATGAATGTTGATGGAGCTGTGAGGTTAAATGACTCGGTTGGAGGTATTGAAGGCATTTTTAAGGGACTGGAATAGCTGCACTCTTCTGACTTTTTCAGAGAATATTGGTAAAGGTCCTCCACCAGTTGCTGAATTAAAGGCTATTAAAAGAGGTATTGAAATTTTTTTGGCATCATGTTGGTCTGCTGTCAGTAGGTTGGTTGTTGAGAGTGATTGTAAGTCAGCAGTGGAGTGGATCCATTCCCCGTCTTTGGCCCCAGTTTTCATCTTGCCTCTAGTTAAAGAAATTTTGTTGATCATTTCTGAAAAGGTGGTGTTAATTAGGTTGATTCCAAGGGCTTGTAATGGGGAGGCAGATAGTTTAGCAAAGAAGGGGATTGGTTGATTGTATGATTTTAGTTGTATGTTTCATTCTATGGTCAGTAGGATTTTGAAGTAGGTGAAGTTGTTAAGTCTTATGTAATCTCTTCTGCTGTAATTGTTAAGGCTTATGTAATTTTGGTATAGTAATAAAATGAGGCACTCTTTTCCTCCCTCCACTACTTGATCCTTTCTGTTAGGAAAGGGTTATCTATGAGGGAGGTTTTTAACGAGGCCTCCTATTTCTATAAAAAAAAAACTATTACCACTGTTATTATTATTTGTTCGGCTACTACTACTAAATTTCAACTTCTTTCTTTCTATTGAAATTACTTACAGGAACAAGGGTTGTGTTTTGGGATCTTAGAGATGAGTTCCTGTTTCATTTATATCGCGGTAATGTTGAAAGCACTCGGTTGGAGAATTTCCTTCCCGACTTTGACATAGTAAGATTCCAAAGTAGATGGCTTCTGCTTCCCTCCAACTCCATTTCTCTCTTTTGTTGTGTGCATGGTTGCACCTATGAATATTTGCACGTGTTTTTAGAAAATTTCTTTTCCATGTTATTAGTTTTACTTTTTGCTACCCCTGTTAAGCATGTGCTGATATTGGCAAGCTTGAGTGTAGGTTCTGGACAATGTGTGTGGATTGATCGATGACTCTGTTAGAGATCCTGTGGTTTTAAATATTTATAAGGCTTCATTGGTATGCATGTGAATTGACCTCCTGTGATCTTTTAGTTCCATTGTTTAACAACCTAATTTTTGTTTACATTCGTGATTCAGGAAGGCTTTGTTTGGGTATTTCTTGATGGAGGTCCTTGCCGTGCCTTCTCTGATTCGGATATCATCTTTATGGAAGAAGACCTGTTGATGCTAAAGGTTTGTATCAGTTGACAATCTGCATGATGCACTTTGATCCTTAGTAAGCAGCACTTTCTATAAAGTGGTCAACAATCTTGCTGCATGTATTCCTGATATTATCATATACGAATGTTTCTTAGCTAATAGAACTGTCATTTTGTTCTAGGAATTTTTCGTTGCCGATGGAGAAGGCCTTCAGCGGTCATTAGTTGAGCAGGAAGCAAAATATGCTAAACGCATTCTTCACATGTTTTCTCTTCAGGTTGGCTAGCTCGTACTCGAGTGTTTCTTGTGTACAGTGAATTGCTAGTACTTAATCATTCCTTTTGGCAGACTGAAACTGTTATTCAAATGCTACTGACTGTAAGTGAGCTGATTTCAATGGGATTAGATTCAAACAAGCAAGGTCATACGAATATGGGAGATGCTCACACTTTAATGCGAGTATTATGCCACAAGAAAGATAGAGAGGCATCAAAGTTCTTAAAAGTGCAATATCAGCTACCCATGTCTTCAGGTGATACTTTGCGTGCAATGTTTTGACATATATGAATTATTTACTAGAAACATAAATGCATTAAAAGAAAATACTATTTAAGAAACAAAGTTATTCCTATAATTTAATTAATGGTCCAGGCTGTATTCGTTAATTAATGTCTAGTAAATATCCTCATGTTAGGATTCTAGTTCTTTTCTCCTGTACTTTTCATCTGTGGGTGCTGAGTTGAACCATCATAGATTTATGGCTAAACTACACGTTTAGTACCATAACTATTATTTTTCTTCTGTTTTGGTACCCTAACTTTATTTTTTTTTCAAAACCATACTTAACGTTTAGTTTAGGTTTCAATTTGATACCCGCCAATAAAAAATTAACAGAACGGCTGCCATGTCATTTTTTTTTATTTTTTTCAATGATGATGTGACATTATTTTATGGAGACACGTCAACATTACTGTTAAGTTTTAAACGGAAGGGTACAAAAATGAAACCTAAACTAAACGTTAGGTATGTATTTGAGAAAAAATAAATTTTGGGTACCAAAATAGAACAAAGATAATAGTTAAGGTATTAAACATGTAGTTTATGCTATATTTTTTTATAAATCCAAAGGGAGGAATTTTATATGCTTGGTCGATGTTCAGAAATAATGTAATGTATAATAAATTGTTATGCTCATGTGTAATTTCAACCGCCTTACAATTACATCCCGATATTTGTTATCCACAAATAAACTGGTTGCATGCTGAATTGCTGATCAATTATTGATTCTCTAGAATTTTATCTACAGAAAATTGACTGATAAATCCTTGACTAGATTACGATGATTCTCCCTTAGGCGATTCAACCTCAAGATCACCTCTTTTATCAGATGTTCTTAATCGAAGCACCTCAACTCGCTGGAACAAGAAAGGTCAAAGTAATTTAAAATCAGTGAAGAAGAAAATTCAAGGAGCAACAAATGAAATCAGAAATTTTGCAAGGTAATGTAACTGCGCATTCATGTAATATAAAGGCTTCATTTATCTTCATGAAATCTCAGTAGAGTTTTTTGTAGCTGTTCCCTTGTGCTCGGAAATATGCTAGATCTCTAAAACAAATTTATTTGTAGTTCCATACAAGTAAAAAGGTGAATAGTGGTAACACCAGGTAGGGAATTAAGTTATATATATTGATCAAACTGGAAATTTTCATTTCGGGTCAGATTTTTGTCCCTTCCCCTCCCCTTTTCTTGGTAAATATCTTAGTTTTTGTGGGTTTGAAATAGTAAAAAGAAAGTTAGTTTTCATTCCATTTTCTTCTTCTTGCTCCATCAGATGATGTAATAGGCTGATTGAATCCATTTTTATTTTCTATTCATTGTATGGATACTTGGTCATTTGATTTTCTTGCCTCTTTTTGATGATGTGGTAGGTTGTCTGGAATCGATCATTGTGATCATTCTAAAAAAATGCGATATATTATTTGAGCTCACATTTATGTTTAGGGTAAATTATAGGAATGGTCTTATATTTTATATTTGTATATTTTTGCTCACCAATTCCAAAAACTTATATCACTTGCACAAGTGTACCATCAAATAGTTTACTTAGCAAAGGTATGAAAGGTTTTAGTTGTAATCTTGAACGGAGGCAAATAGCAATATAGCAGAGATGACGGAAGAAGATGGGAGAAGATGAATACAAATGTTTTGGAAGAAAACATATTAAAAATGGGATAAATTGAAATTTTGTCCTTAAACTAATATGGGTTTACATAAAGGCACATGATTAGCATTTTATTTGAAGTTTAGAGCTTAAAATGAAAATTGAACTTTTTTACTAATGTATCACATCATCAAATTAAAGACATTTAATATTCAATTGATCGAAATTTAATAAAATGATAAATTAAGTGATTAAAACTTAAGTTTCTTAAATTTAGTGAGTAAAACAGTACCCTTAGGGAGTGTTGGTAGGGTTGCTCATGGATGGTTAATTGTATTGTTCAGCCTAAATGGTTGGTTAATCGGTTAACGATGTGAGATTTTTCTGATTGTAATTTAATAGTTAAGGTTAATCGTTAATAGTTAATTGTTATTGACAGTTTGGTTACAGGATGACCTATGGTTAACTTATTATAATTATTTGTAAAAAAAATTCATAATTCATACTACAAAAAAGTATAGCCCTTAATAAATAATTACACTAGTGTAAGTGAATAAAATTAAAAAAGGTGTAGTATTTAACACATATTTATAAAGGTGTAAGCGAATAAAATAAAAAAATATAGCACTTGACACATACTTATACTGTTGTATGCATGCATATTTTCTATATCTTGATATCTAACTACAAACACATTTATATTGCTTAAGAATGTTTTTTTTTATTTTTAAAGAAATAAAAAATATATATTAAATTACTTGTGTACAGAGTTTATTAAAAATAATAGAAAATCATATTAAGTTATTAGTGTAATAATATAGTAAATTAGAAATATAATTTATTAACGATTAACAATGGTTAACCGTTTATCAAAATCCATAACCATAATTTTAATTGTTAACCATCAATTTTAGTGGTTCGCTTAATTGAAATCGTTTATCATTAACGGTTCGATTAATTAACTTATTAAATGTAACGATTGTAACGGTTAAGAGTTATAGGTTTTTCTAAACACCTCTAGTGTTTGGTTTGCAGAAAATATTATTATCAAAGGGAATAATTTTTTTTAGAGTTATATTCTCATGATTGGTTTGTGGAAAAGATCATTACCAAGTAATAATTTATTACAAGTAGTAGCATTTTTTTGTTAAAATTGTGAGAATGTCATTACCTTTAAGGTGCATTTGGTTGATGGAATGTAAGATTATCTTTGAGAATAATATTACTTGAATGTAACATTTTTGGGAATGTTGTATTATCCAGTTTGGTTTGCTTAGGAGAACGTTAAATTACAGTGTTTGCTTGGAGGAATATAAGATTACTTGGATTCAAACTTTACAAAATTACTCTTGTGATTTATATTTTTTAACAAGTAAAACTTTAATATTAAATTGTAATATTTGAATAAAAATTATTAAAATATTTAATTTTACTATCTAAGTTTAAAAAAATAAATTTAATATAATTAATATAATTAGTATACCAAACTTATAATTTTAAATAATTTTTATAAGTATAATATTTATATAAAATATAATATAACAGAAAACTAATATTGTGATCTCGAGTGAACAAATATAATTTTTTTAATGTATAAGATCTTTTTTTTAATAACTCAAAATTAAATATTATTTTTAATATATTTTTTACAATAATAATATTTTCACCTTATAAAATTATAAAATAATTAATATAATATATTAAAATATAAAATAATTTTAACTACTCAAATTTATTAATATTTTACTAAATAAACTTTTGTATATTATTATTATTATTATTATTATTAAGTTTATAATTTTGAGTGAAGCACACATAATAAGAATTGAGAAATATCTATATGAAAAAATTATTATTTCAGGGGTATTTGTGTCCAAAGTAATGAGAATTGTTCATTACCTAGAATTTGGAGGTAATGACATTCCTACCATTTTAGCCCAAAAATGTTACTAGTGTAATAAGTTATTACATGATAATGATATTTTCGGTGAACCAAACATAGAAATACAATTCCGGAAAAAAATCATTCCCCTTAGTAATGATCTTCTTCGTGAACCAAATGCTCCCTAAATTCTTAGGTAATAAATAATTCTCACCACTTTGGACAATGCTCCTAAAATAATGAATTTTTTCATATGAATCATTATCAAATCTTATTCTTCGTGCTTTATTTAAAATTATAAAATTAATAATAATAATATAAAAAAATTTAATTTAGTAAAATGTTAATAAATTTAAGTAGTTAAAATTATTTCATATTTTAATATTTGCATATTAATTATTTTATAATGTTATGAGCTGAAAATGTCATTATTGTAAAAATATAATAATTTAAAATAATATCTAATTTTGAGTTATCAAAAAGTAGATTTTATACATTGAAAAATAATATATTTGTCCATTTGAGATCATAAATTATTTTTTATATTATATTATATTTATATAAATAATATGACACTTATGAAAATTATTTAAAAATATAAGTTTGATGTATTAATTATAATTAATGTTAAAGTATTTTCTTTAAATTTGGATAGTGTAATAATTAAAATATTTTTATAATTTTCATTCAAATATTATAATTTAATATTAAAATTTAACGATAAAAACATATATCACAAGATAATTTGGTAAACCATGCATTCAAGTAATCCTTATATTCATCAAATCAAACACTATAATCTTATATCATACTAATCAAACCAAACTAAACAAGGTAATATAATATTCACAGAGTAATGTTACATTCTAATAATTTTATTTAAATAATCTACATTCCGTGAGCTAAACTTATGTTTTTGTTCCAATGATAAAGTTGACATAATAAAGTCATCTGTCCCCTTGTATCTTTCAAAGCTGTATGTATTCATAACCAATTCTGGTTCTTATGCTCCCTAGTATGGTCAGTTAAACTACCAATGTGAAGCTTAAAAGCTTGCTCGAGACGAACTCGTGGACCATGAATGTTTTTTGCCATACTTATTGGAGATCGCTAACCAACCATTTGACTATTAGTTTTGATTTTAGGGCATGACATGTCTTTAAAAAATTCTATCATTGAAATTTATCTAATTCAAACAAAGAATGACACTATTGTCTTATTGTATCCTTCAATTCCCCCGTAATCTCCTTATATTATGATTTCATCACAAATCTTTATTACTGAAATTTACTCATCTTCAAGATTTTCTCTTTCCGAACTAGGACTTGTACAGACTCTTGCTCGTACATCAAATTTGTTTCACTTAAATTTCCTCTACTGGTATAATGTGTGATCGATCAGATCAATATTTACAGCATCGACACATAAAATACAATATGATATAGCGGTAATTCGGTTGATGGTCTGTAGACCAAGCGTTTTTTTAAAATATAAAGTTGAATAAATTTTGGACTTAATTTCTCCTTTTATGAATCTCAACATCATTCATGGTACTTTAAAAATACATTATCCTCCCCTTCATTTTTGTCCTTCCTTTCAGGTTGGCATAGGACTTTTTTCAAGATGCTTTCATTCTTCTTGAATTAACTTCTTATCTTCTGTCTTTGGATAATAAGGACTCAACATTCATCTCTCTTGAAAATTATTATTGTAGACTGACAATGGTAGATGCCTCTCAAATACCCTTAAACTCAATAATAATCCTCAATATGTATTTAGCACTTGAATACTTGTTCCGACTAACAATTAGTTTGCTGGGAAAGTTGTGCTAATTTATTCTAGTTCCATAGATCTATACAATTTCGCTTATATCAAAGTAAAGATGTCTCAGTCATACCTACAAAATTTCAAAATGTGAAGATGCCTCTGCTATACCTATGTGCTGTCCATCTAAATTGATCGAGAGTGCTGAAATGCCTTCGCTACTCTGTGGACTCTCTTAATATTGGCCGAAAGAGTTGAGATGCCTTTGTCTTGGTATTAAGAATTATTCATTACCACTTCAAAGGGCATAAAGAAGCCTCCATCGAAAGCGTGGAGATGCCTCTGCCTAACTCATACTAGGAGCTGCCTCTACCTAACTCATACCAGGAAAGAGCTGCCTTATACTCTAGTTGTCACAATTTTACGGGTTCACCTAAGAGTGTTAGATACCCTCCCACTTGGTAATAAGAATTGCTTCGCTGCTACTACGAGTGTTGAGATTCTTTGTCTTAGTAAGGAGATAGACACCTGTCTATTTACTCCTATCATGACAAAGACCTCTGTTGTCGAATGGAGATGCCTTCGAATGTATTGAGTTACCTTCTTTTCCACCAAAAAACATTGAAATATATTTCCAGTAATACCGATTGAATAAAGTTAAATGCCTTTTCTTGACAATAGAAATAGATCCATTGTCATATCATAGGGACGTAGAGAAACCTCCACCCAAGAAGCATCGAGATACCTTCATGTAACTCTTATCAGATAAAAGTGCGTCATGATCTCATGAGCATGAGATGCCTTTATTCAACGATGGGAATTGCTTCTTCGTTAGTGCGAATTATAGATGCCTTTGCGACTACAATAGGGAAATAGACCTCCCTATTGATACTAGAAAAGAAGCCTCCCTATTGAGATGACTTCTCCGCTGGTTGAAAACACAGAGATGCCTTATGCGAATATTACACTATAAACTTTCACTAGACAAAGAGGACGGATATACCTCTGTTAAGAAGACAATTTATTCTTAACTCCATAACATTGAGTTGATTCCTAATTAAGGGTTGAAAAACCTCCACTGAAATAATATATAAACACGTTCATGATTCCCCATGAATATATTTGAACATTTTCAGAAAAACGGTAAGTATCCTCTGTAAAAGAATGTGTAAATGCCACCGAGGTAACTTGACAAAACATATGATGCATACTTGGACAAAATTTACAAGGACATCAAAGTCATACACAACTAATGTGTAACATCCTAATCCAGTTCGACCCTAAGATCGATGATTATGATGCCACAACAGGACCACTGAAGTTACCAACTTGAAAATTTTCTTTTTAAAACAACTATAAACATTATAAATAACCATCCAAAGTGTTATAGAATAAAACATAGTAAATCACTTTGACATACTAGGGAGCTCCCAAATCATCCAAAATAATACAATGAGTTAAAATCAAAATAGAGTTACGACTGAATATAAAAAAGGTCTACAATAGTACATGCCCTCTAATAGAAATCAAGATGTACTCTGAAGTCTCTGTGAGCTAGAGTATATGATGACGATAACGCTCCACGGATGGTCTCCTAAGAACCCTGCGCACGAAAACACATTTCGAACGTTTAGCTTAGGAGCTCAGTGCCACACTAATAACTGTACTATACTACATACATTCACTAAATGAGCATGCTAGTGGCATAGGTATGAAGACATAATATGCTAATATGATTCCTGAGGTATATCACGGAGTGGCTGAGGATTCTACATCTCGCAGCTCACACACCCCTCTAAACTTCCTATATACCCTTGGGTATTTGAGGTGAGATTTGGAACTGTATCGGAGACGTACACTTGGCCAGCTTACTCTGTCGAGTCTTGAGGCATCTGTGCCCAATTCATATATGAATTCCCTTGGCACTGACTGGGATATCCAGACTATAATGTCGTATTATACTAAAGTAACTCGAGTTTCTTGAATGT
>NW_024061984.1:0-76155 GCF_006381635.1 Hibiscus syriacus | reverse complement strand
TAGGTGTTAAATTTGCATTTATTCCAGGGATAATAAACACAGATATTGCAATTCCTTCGTGATGCATGGTTAAGGATCGGAGAGCGGAATGGTCAATATGGATGGTTTACAATAAGGTTGAAATGCCTCATCATTATAAATGGTGGTTTTTGATGAGCCTTCCCATCATCTTGTGCATAAGAGAGTCCAAATTTGATGAAGTTAACCGATGTAATACTTGTTTTACGTTATTGTTGTATAAATATATGCTGTTGCTTAAGTATTCAGTTAGGAGAGACAATAGTTCTTTCACTTGGTTTCTAATTTGGAAATTGATCTAGTGCATGCAGCCTGCAGAGATAGCAACTATGCAAGCTGAGCTTCATCGGCGCAGTATTGGACAAATGAGGGTATTCTTGTGTTTATGCTTCTTGTTGTACTTATTTCTGTATCCCTTAGTTATGGCACAATTGTTTGCACACTGATTAACAATCGATCGATCCAAGACATGCAAATATTTGGAGATCCTTCAGCAGTTCCTATTGTAATTATGGAACATGTAATGATGTCCCTCGACGTTCTATTAGTGATAAGTCATACTTGAGGAATTTCGATGTAATGAGTTTAGCTACCACAACCACTTTTTCTGAAGCTGGGAGTACAAGTGCTGCAGAAATAGCATGACCTGAAGATTGTGTCTTTGTGCATGGTTTCAGGGACGTTTAGGCTTCCCACACTTGTTTCTTTGGTTGTAGTTTTGTTTCTTTAATTTAATGCTATTTATTCCAGTGAATTATTTGATATGGAGTACGCAAGGACCTGAAGTAATTTTTCATGCACCTTGAAGGGCACATACGGTTGTTTTTACGTCTAATCCTGGCTTGAATATACAGGGTCATCATCTGGATTTGCGGCTTGTTAGGAACCAATGGCTTTTACTAGATTCGAAGATACATTTTCTTATGTCGGAGGCAAATGAAGAGAAACATCAGGAGACTTCAGAGATACGGGACTAAGGCTGCCGCATGAAGTGATTGCTTATGTTAAAAAGAAAATGGATAAAGCTTCGAAAACTGGGCACTTACGAAACATCAAACTTAGTTTGTCGGTCACTCTATTGGAAACATTATAATAAGAACAGCATTAGCAGTAGTTATTCTTGTCTAAAGCTTCATTTTGCAGTTTTATTAATTTTGAAATGTGTGCTTGATATGTGCTTCTGTATGCACAGATAGTAGTATGGACCTTACCTAAGATTCCTCCATACGTATGTATCTGTGTCTGGGACACACTTGGGATATCTATACAGTTCAAATTCTTTATTCAATTCTGGGTTGTGCTTTTGAAGACTCAAGGGGACGCAGTGCATTCATCAGCTGACTTTCACAGATGACCCAGATATCCGTAACACTTTCTTCTACAAACTTTGTAAGGTAGTGTGAATAAAGTCGCATTATGGTTTGCATTTTGCCACCATTCTTTTATTACTCACTATTGATTTGATTGTGCATTTATGCTGAAGACATGTCAGAAATATGTAATTATTTTTATGCTCTGAATTTCTGAAATAGTCGATTTTCTTTTTTCAGCAAAAAACTCTGGATAGTTTCAAGAATATATCCTCCTTTCGTCACCCCGGGTATTCCGTGCCTCTTTGAACTTGTTGCCATCTTGAGCAGTTTTACCTTATAGTCGAGTGATAATTCAATAACTGTATAAATTAATGTTTTCCCTTCGACTCATGAGGTCATTAACAGATGACTTGCCTCACAGGATGGTTATGTCCCGTATCATTCTGCCAGAATTGAAACATGCCGGGCAGCATCATCAGACTACTCCAGAAAGGGAAAAGCATTTCTGGAGAGTTGAACGACTGCTTAGACCAGATACGGTCACCTACCTCTGAGAACCATCTGTTTATCCGTTGTGATGTCAACTTTGACACGTCCATGTATGGAAAAAACTTAAATACCTCATTGGACGAGCTGCTCATATAGAGTTTTTGGAGTCGGATATTTTTGATCACTTCATAATGTGGTCATATCCAGAACTTGAATGAATATATTACAGGAGTCTGGCTTTTACCTAGGTATCCAGTTGATCGCGAATTGCGCAGAGCCTACAGTCAATGTTTCAAGTTTTCTAGCATACCAAATGAGCAAGATTGGCACAACAGGGATGGATAGATCGAGAGATGGTAGCTGCTGTAAATTAGTACGTCGAAGATGCTTCTGTCGAAAGGTTGTATCTATCTTTGATCAGCCGAGTCTTTCTTTTTCCTTTACCACGGAATTTTATGGCTCGGCATATGAGTTGGAATCAGTAGATAATTATATATAAAAACTAGCAATGTAAAAAAAATCCAATAGGTCAGTTTGTTTTAGTGAATGATAGAGAATGATCATTTATGTATGTAAACATGCGGAAGAACCATTGGAATGAATTCAGCAGACATTAGTTTAGAGCCATAATTTTAGTTTCAGAGTATATTCTCTTTTATGATATTTGCTCTTTTCAAAGATGATTTCGTATGCAAAATGCTGTGGTTCAGATGGATTCAAAATCCAGCAATGCCAATTCTCATTTTATGCTGTACTGAAAAAAATTAACTATTTAAATTGCAAGGACTAATCTATTTGGATCATAATTTAATATATCCGTAGTTTTCTTTTACTTTGCAAGTGACTTTAATATATTTTAATTAATATTTAAATAATAATTAAGGACAAATAATTAGAGATCAAGACGTTTGTAATAATTTGATAAAATCCAATGATCATCTGTTAATAAGTTTAATATTTTTTTTAATTTGTAAAAGTTGAATGGCCAAAATGAATATTTGAACATAGTTTAGTGACATTTAAATATTTTTGTGTACCAAATAATTATTCTCCCTTAATTATCATTTCACAATTCGTAATCATCTATCTTTAATTACTTAATGTGATTAAAGGTCTGTTTGTTTGGCTGTAATTGATTTTCCGAAAATGAATTAATGGAATTTAAATTCTGGAAAATGAATACATTTCTGGAAAACGTTTTTCGGAAAATATTTTCCGTAAAATGAATTACATTTTTCTGAAAAACATCTGGAAAACGTTTATGATGTTTGGAAGATGTATTTAAACCTTTTTTTCCACTAATTGAAGAGTTTTTAAAAATTATTTATTACAAATTTTAAATATAATAAATAATATTATTTATGATAAAACTTAGTATTATTATTTTAAAATATTAAAATAATTTATTTATTATTAAATATTACTTTTATAATTTTATTAATAAAAATATTAATATTGGTATATTTTAGTGAAATAAAATATTAGAAATTATATTAATTATTTATTAAAGTAATAGTGTTATATTATATTTTAAAAATATTAATAAGTATATTTTAAATATTTTTATTAAAATATTATTAAATATAATAATATTATTCATTATTAAATATATAAAATTTTTTATTATATATTATTAAAATAAAAAATAATATCTTATATTATTATAATATAATTGATTATTTTATATAATATTAAAAATATAATATTATATTATTATAAATATTAATAAATATATTTTAAATATTTTAATAATTAATATTTTGATGAAAATGATATTAAAATATTTTATTAATATTAAATTCATAAAATAAAATTATTTTGATTATTTATTGTTTGAAGTGAAAAGTTCGGAAAATGAATTTCGGAAAATAAATCCGTAAGTCATTTTACAAAAAACACAAAGGAAATTATGTTACTAAGAAAATGAATTACGTTCCGGAAAACGAATTATGTGAAACAAACACTGGAAAATATTTTCCGAAAAACGAATTACGTGCAACAAACACGGAAAAATATTTTCCGGAAAACGAATTACATGAAACAAACACGAAATTTCGGAGAAAACCAATTCCGTAATTGATTTTACGGCAAACAAATAGACCCTAAGTTAAATTGCGATTATGAGTGACATTGAATTGAACTACGATCATCAGTGCTATTTACTTATTTAATCATATGTAATAACTAGTGAATCATGTCAGATCCAATACTAATATTGTTTGATTTACAGTTATTTGTGACTGGAGACCATCTGGGTATATCTCATACTATTGAATACGTATACAATTACTTTTGGACTGTTATTTGTGTGTCCAACATACGCAGATCGATATACTCTCATATATGAACGCTTATACCATATTTTTGTGATAAATAAAGGCTTGAATTTTCATTGATGCTTGGGATGTCAAAATAATCCGTCTCTATATATTATTTATCAAAATAATCACTAGTCACTCTCCTTTACATTTTACTTATGATTATCCTGTTATTTTAATGTCATTTATAGTTAATGTAATCTATATTTTGTTTCCAAAAAAAAGATAAATGGTATATAGAATTTATTAAGTGGTCTCAATTAGTAAATAAAGTGTTATATTTTTTAAAGTTAATTTGTTTTTGAGATTTTAAATTCGAGCGGTTAATGTATCATCTTGCAATCATCATGTATTATTAATAAATAGGATTATGATATACTTACACCTAATATAAAATTTTTAGTTTTATACATTTTAAGATCAGAAAATAAAAACTGAAATTAACTTCTTATTTTTTTTTATTAGTAAATATCATCATATTTACTGTTATTAATTTTAATCTTTAGAAAAGTATAAAACTAAAAAAAAGTACACGTAATTGGATCTGCCTAATAAATAAATAGTGTATATAAAATATTGTATATAGCAGTAAAACATAAGACTACGACACAAAACATGTAAACTGGCGAATACGCGGTGATGAAAATAAACGTAAAAGTAGAAAGCGAAGCTGGAAGTGAAAGACGATGAGTCTCCGCGGCAACTCTTATTAGACTAGATCTCACCCCTTTCTCTTAAACATTCCTTTATTTATTTTATTTTTAGTCGACAAATCAGATGGCTTCGATTCGTCGAACTCTCTCTCCGGCATTTCACAGCCGTTCCTACCAGAACGGCGCCGGCGGATTCTCCTCGTCTCTGCGTAACAAGCTCTTTCATAACGGGAACGCTAAGCATTTCCCCTCTTCCACTCCGTCGAAGCTGTTGTTCAGCGCCGTCAATTATTTTACCGTCGAGGATGGCGGCGGCCTTTTTTCCATTGTCTTCTTTTTCCTAATAGGGTTGCTTTTCGGTATTGTTCCGTTGGGACACATGGAGACCGATTTCCGACCCGAGGATTTAGCTCCTCCCGACCTCGGACTGCCGCATGTCGATCTCCAATCGGAGGATCCGATTGTTTCTTATGTTGCATTGGGCGTTAACACTCGATTGGAAGAACAAAAGGAAGTTGCCGATTCAATAGAGCCTTTAAAGCAGTTAATCGTCGTTACGCCGACTTATAATCGGGCATTCCAAGCTTATTTCTTGAACAGGTTGGGCCAAGTTTTGAGGCTAGTGAAGCCGCCGTTGGTTTGGATAGTGGTGGAGGAGAAAACGGTGTCGTTGGAGACGGCCGAGATTTTGAGGAAAAACGGGGTCATGTATCGGCACGTCGTGTCCACGCGCAATTCTACTAACGTGAAGGACCGAGGTGTTCATCAAAGGAACGCCGCTTTGGAACATATCGAACGGCACAAGCTTGACGGGATCGTATTTTTTGCCGACGACGATAATGTCTACACCCTGGAGTTGTTTGAAAGCTTGAGAACTATAAGGTATTTTTAAATTTTTTTTGAGGGAATCTTGCTTTTGAAGAGAGTTGATGAGGATTACAAATTTGGGTCAAAGCGGTTGGGAAGTTAATGGTTATTGAATTGTTCTTAATAACATCTTGTTTTCGTAGAGATTTTGGTTTAGTAGTTTGGTGAGTATCTGAAAATTATTGTCATTTCCAAATGATAGCATTTTTTGTTTGTGGATTAAATCCGCCGTTTTAGCTCTCTATTATTTACCCGGATCTAGTTTCATTTTCATATGACATTCAGCCTGTATGTTTCAAGCTTTGCCTTCATCGTTTGTTTTGTTATGAACTTGTAATCTTGATCTATGTTGCCCGGAATCTTTATTTTTCTCGAAATACTCCTAACCGATTCATGTTCAGACATTGGTATGTGCTATTCAGAACTTGGTTATTTGACTTAAAAGTTCAAGCTGTTAGCTGATATTTAGAAGTTTTCCCTTTTCAAAAGACTAATGAGGATCTCAATAACTATTTTGCTAATTCCTTAGCTTGGATTGATATGACTTGTTAATTGTTGATTGCTCTAGATTGAATTCCGAGTTTGTCTTGTTCATCTGCATGTTATAGACTACAGATTGCTCTCCAATGGTGTAGCTGTAAAGTGACTACCTTGAAATGCTTCATCTTTTCCAAATTATGCTATTATACACAAATTCATGATATGCATCTTCTTGTGTTGTAGCCGTTTCGGAACTTGGCCTGTTGCCATGCTTGAACGAAGCAAAAACAAGGCTATTCTGGAAGGTTCAGTTTGCAATGCGAGTCGAGTAATTGGATGGCACACAAATGAGAAAAGCAAAAGACTTCGTAGGTTTCATGTTGATATGTCGGGATTTGCTTTCAACAGCACCATCTTGTGGGACCCAAAGCTATGGTGACGCCCCTTCTCAAACTCAATTCGACAATTGGACACAGTGAAGGAGGGTTTCCAAGTATGAATCACATTGTGTTGCATTTTGCACTATTTCATTGATGTCGATGTGTATTTTCTCTACAAATGTTAGGCTTACAGCTTGATTCTTGTCTTTGCTCACTTTTCTTTCTATGCAGGAAACAACATTTATTGAGCAAGTAGTGGAAGATGAAAGCCAAATGGAAGGTATACCACCTGGTTGTTCGAGGATTATGAATTGGCATCTACATTTACATACCGACAATCTTGTTTATCCGAAAGGCTGGCTACTTCAGAAGAATCTAGAGGTTACCTTGCCTGTTTAGTGATGAAAGCTCAGTTCCACAACGTTTTAATGTCGAGGTGGGGATAAACGGGTAAGATATTCAATTCTGAATTTCCCTTGTAGTAAGTTTGACTTTTATTATAAAAAATATTGGCCTGTCCGAGAGATAGGAAAAAAAGCACACACATGATACGTGAAAGGTGGCAAAGAGAGAACTAATGACAACAAAACAGCTTGAGACAACTGTCAATCGTGTATAATTTGCATTTGATTGTACTACAGATATCTAAACGTTCTCTTATGCCAAATAGTTTCTGATCAGAGCTATTTTTCTGACAGTTCTGCCCGGTGGTGCATTAGTTAAGCTTATTCCGAGCCGATTTGCTGCAATCATCGCCATACAGTAGAGCCTAGTGCCTGCAAAATTATTCATCTGGCAATGACAAAGATGTAAAAGATTTGTGATTTTTCTTGTTCATAGAATTTTGTAACATGAAATATTCTTACGGAACAAGACTTCACTGCACAAAATGGTCAGTGGATTTGTTTGTGGATCGGTAGTCTTTACCCTTTACATTATATCTCATTCTTGTTGTAAGTTAAATGTTATTTCATTGTTTTATTCCACTCTCTAGAATTGGGATAGTTGAAGTTTAACAGGTTTTATTTTTTTGTCCATTGTTTAACAGGTTTTAACACATTGGATTACTTTTATTGTTTTTTTTTAATCTTTTTTACACTTAATTGAACTGGTTTTATAGGTGAAGTTTTGTTCAGAGTTTGTTATGTTAATAATCTCTATATTAGAATTTTATATTTTTTAATTTTTTTAAAAATTTTAATCTTGACAAAATGATATGATGCTATATTGTATTAATTTTTGTTTATATAAATATGCCTATTTTAATATTATATGATTTATATAGAAAATTGCATCAGTTGGATCGAATCCAAATATATTGGATTGACGATCTCATAATTATTTCATTTAGATCAAACCATCTTTCCACCGATCCCGAACCACCAGGCTGTTCAAAAAAACAGGAGCAGCTGCAAGTCTCTGTTCCATCAGTTTGCCAATCTTGGAATCCATGAATCCCTCAAAGATTTTGTAGGAACAAACCAGCTAATTTCACTAGACTATCCTTATAGCCCATCTTGTCACCCCACTGCAATCCAATAAATAATGCTTCAAGTTTTCGAGTAAAATGGAAGACGCAATTGAAGAACAATGGTGAAAAACCTATAGAAAAAAGAGAAATCCAATTAACAGTGTTCATAGGATCCAGGATTTCAGAAGGAACACCCTCAATCTCGGTCGGAATTTTGAGTCCGAATACTGCAGTTGTTTTGTAGTTTGCCTCCAAAGACTCCCCGAATGAATGACATCGATGATCTTTCTTGGTAAATTAACTTAATACGACTGCCTGTTCCACCATAGCTGCCGCAGAAAAAGGGAAGAACATAACTATCCATTGAAATTGAAATGCATACACCAGAAGCCATGTTCTATAGCTATGTTGTTCCGACTCTTGATCTTCGTATACGTTCTTCCAGACCAGCCGGTATGCTTTTGCATCTTTTCTGCTAACATCGCTGCATACTTGGTCGGTTGTAGCATTATAAATGCCGCACCGAAGCAAGCCGAAAATGTCGCCTGTGGCTCCTTCACACCATCTTCTGTCCCAGCAACCTGTTTTTGTTTTTTTATGATAAACAATCTGTTATACACACACACACATATATATATATACATATACATGAAGAAGGTTTGTTGAAGTACCAGAGCAGTGTAACCACTGATGAAATGATACATGGTTTGAGCCAAGCTCAGCTTGCTCACTGGAGGAAGCACACCAAATGCACCACAAGCCAGTAGGATGACATTCTTCGGATGAGGCCCGACACACAGTATCTTTGCATTCGGGATATACTCGATCAGATAGGCTGTCCTTGTGTTCTCTGCAATCAATTTTATCGTTAGAACAGCAATTGCCTGGATTCGAACATTATTTGTTCACTATGATTCAGTTCTTACCCATGACAGATTGATCGAGTGATCGACTTCTCGAGTATGTTCATCGAATACAACATTCTCTAACACTGGGGAACAATAGCGGTCAAGTTAGATATTGCTATAGGTTCACCATTAAAGTAGATGAATCCGAGTTCTTAGCGGTCCCGAACTTGATGGCATTCCAAATATCAGGCTCCTTCTCTTTAGACAAATCAATGCACTTAGCATAACAACCTCCTTCTATATTCGACACGCCATTCTCGCTCCAGCAATGCTCAATTGCTCATCATCTCCGATTAAACACCTATTATGATCAGTGGACAAAGTTGTCTTCCCAGGATCTGGCGCATAGGCATGAGATATTGCATAACACTGAACAAACCTTTCTTCATTTCCCCTGCATACTGTGTGCCTAGAATGATCATCTCCCTCCTATCAAGGTTGAGGAAGTCATGTAATGGGTGTACCAATTACACGGGAACTGCCCTTGGTGAATTCCGGGTCGCCGAAGTTGTCGAGCTCATCCGGAGTGGGTCGAATGCACCTGTGACACACCAAATTATCATATTATCTTGTTTTGAAACGAATGGAATGGAAGAAATCTGCAATTCTATTTGTTTTTGGTTCGTGACTTACATGTTGTGCATGAACAAGGAATGGTATGCTCTGGCAGATATGATACGGACTTTGAGTCTGTGTTGTGGATCCCAATTTAGAAACTGATCATTTACGAAAACCTGAAACAGATTCTATCACTACATCCATCCATTCCTAAGACGCAGGTTGATCATTTAAGGCGAGATACGTGGTCTGAACTCAGCAAGCAACCCTCAACTTAATTAACTAAAACTTGAATAAGTACCTTATCCAAGGAATTCAAGTAATCCACAGCTCTTTCTCTGTTCACCATGAAAGTATGCTCCTCCATTTCAATGTTCGGCGAGCCAGACGAAGCTGTGTCAATTAAGTTCACCTTTCACCAACTTCGGACCGATCTCCCTCGTCAAGGACGCCAAACAAGCACTGTCCCATACAGAAAATAATCACCCGTATAGAAACACGACACTAATGATGCACTAATTACCTGATGGATTGCAGCTGCTGTTTCTGGCGCTCTATTTCAGTGTTGTTGCTAGAAAAAACACCTTGGGTGTTTTCATGGGGCGTATTGGGAGCCGATTTCTTCTTCTGAAGAGAGTGAAGTTCGTTGGTTGTAACCCCAGACCGATTCGGTTAACTCGATCCGATCTGGAGTATCACGTTAGGACCACCGGAGCGACCCACTATAAAAATAGCGGAAAATTTAAAACTTTTATTAAAACATGTAAATTATAAAATGATATATCATTACGCAAAAATAAAACATATTTTTAAACTCGTATATAAAACAAAATACAATTACTTACCCTCTAATCACATGTACCATACTCTGCAAACAAAGCCGGAAGAGCTCCTTTACTAAAGTCGATAGATGCACTGGTACAATTCTTTTAACCTGCAATGGTGAGTAATAGAGTGAGCTTCGGAAAGCTCAGTAATACATAACTACCAGATGATGCTGAAGAATGTACAGATACAGATAAACATGTATTTCCTTATCGGTTCAGATATTTACAGATTTTTATGCTGAGCGGAAATCCTACTGATGTTTCAAGTAATAACATATAGTATTCATTTCAGATGGAACAATATTTGGGATGTTTAGGTTCAGGAGATCAGAATAGGTTTTCTAGTGTATTCCCATAAAACCAGTAAACAAATACAGGTCTTTTTAAAACATATACATATACACCCCCATCCTTTCACAATCTGTTTGTGTAGGTTCCCGGAACCATACACCCCGCACAACCAGTGAGGCTCTGAGCACACAGCCGAGAAGCCTGTAGATATACTTCCTCCAACAATAAACCCCCCATATAAAACATTTCTCCGTTAGTAAACGGAGATATCATAAATCAAAACAGAATTCAGATCAGATATCATAACAGAATCCAGATCAGAAATCAGAACAGAATTCAGGTAATGTATCAGAACAGAATTCAAGTCAGAAATTAGATAAAATATTTATGTGATTAGGGAACACACCAGAGTTTATGGATATTATTCAGACGTACAGGATAATCTTAACAGGCAGAGACACACGGATCTTCAGTATACCGATAAAATATCAGAATTTAGAATCACTATTGGAAGAGTTCAATAACTGACGGAATCATCAGTTATTCAGAATGTGAATTGAGCTGATAAGGAAGAACTAAGATTCAGAACCTTTACAATCTATGTCGATTGATTGGATTATCGAACAACTCCAGATGAATAGCTCCCAGAACTAATACTTGTCAACTTATCAATTCACTAACCTTTCAGGGTATTTACTCTTTAATACCAAATATTCTTATCCATAGATCATCTTCTGAGTCATCACTGAACAGATCTTAAGGAGAAGAACAAATATTCTAATGCTCTTTATTTCATTTCCATGTTTAAACTATACCAGGAAATGCCGACGTACTTAATTTATGATTCATAATCCATAGAGATGATACATCATATATGTTCATCCGAGTTTCCAAACATATTCCATTCTCTTACTTAATCCTCAATTCTTGAGGTTACTTAGTTCATTTAGTAGTCAAGTCATTTACAGTTACTTTAGGGTTTTTTATAGTAATTCAGACGTTTCTGAATTTCAGATACATATTGTACTCCTGTTCCGTTCAATTTGGTCTTCATTGTGGATTTGTCTAACGAATATCCTCTTCTTAGTACAAAATGCGATCTAGAATTGAGCTGAGCTGAATACTTCCAAAATTATCATCGAACCAAACTTGAGAAGTCGAACACGCATTCAAGTGACATTTATGCCGTTCTGGTACTGATATAACACTAGCATTGGTTGCTCGGCTTAATATGTGATCCATAAATTTTAAGATCAATACCACACCCATGTTTACTTAGATTTCTTAATTAATCCAAAACATCTACTCAGTCTAGGCCATAAGGGCATTTTAGTCATTTTAGTGCTCAATGTTTTTCCATCTATTTCAAAGCTTGAAGATATCCATTCATTCCTGGCTTGGCGATACTCTTGAGTCATTTCCATTACAGGGGTATTTTGGTTATTTTATTGATCCAACGTATTTCAACCCTTTATAACTCATCTGATCTTATTATTTAATTTAAACGTACCATATTTTCCAGTTCTTTCGAACAATTCTGATAAAAGAGCACCCTCAATAATTTATTCTTAATTCGGAGATTTTCAGGTCAATTGCCTTCTCAGAAGTTACAAACATGTTATCATGAATTTTCTGTACAAAGACAGATCTTAACCATTAAATCCGTAATTTATCGAGTTAAGTATGAATTCTCAAAGTACTTTTTCATTCAGGGTTAACTCATACTAGTTTACCTCTCAAGGGCATTTTCGTAATTTCTTAACCAGATAATGTCGGTATTAACTCTTAACGAAGATAATTATAATTTAGAGATCCTATGATCAATTGCTTTCCTGAACATTCTCTTATCTTGAAATGATTCCTTAACAGACTTCTAGTATCATGCACAAACACTCTTGGGTTAAAAACCCATTATCTATATTTTCTAAGCAAAACTAACATTTCTTATGCACATCAGTAATTTCATCAGATCAATATGTCTTTAAAGACCTCTTATCCAACTTCCATAGTCAAATCTTGTCTTTTTATAACTTAATGGTATTTTTGTAATTTTACCCTACCGGAGTATTATTATAATTTCTCATCCAAGTACCTTTAACATTTAACATTTGATGAAATAAATTATAAGTTACAGATCCATATTCATTTCTTTATCACTAAGCACAGAACTTGTAATTTAATTCTAATAATCTCTCAATTTCTTATAAAAGTCATCTTAACCATAATCAATTACTGAACCTTTTTACCGTATTCAGATCGAGTGTAAAAATTAATTAACTACACAAATGAGACCAACATTATCTAAATCATGCATTTACCAATATTCACATGTTCCATAAAGCATAAAGAGGTAGTAAAGTATTACCTCGATTTTCGTGCCATACTCATCGACCATATAAATTCCATTCGAACGCCTTTGATCTTTAATTCAACTTCCAATATTTCCTCGGATCCATACCAACAGAAATTATATAAAAACGGAGCTTAATTCCGAAAAACATATCAAATCGGGTGATAAATCAGTCAAAAACAGCTTATTGGGTTCGAGGTTGGCAAAACAGATTCGGGATGTCGAAAATATAATATAGGACTTTTCAAAAATTTTGACTTTTTGGTTAAAGTCAACGGGTTTGACTGGAAATTTCGAGGCTTTCAAGTTTGAATTTCGAAAAACGGACTGTGGAATCGAACTCAGAACGTCGAAAAATGTCATGATAGGTGTACCTGGAAAAAGTCAACGGTCGTTCAACGCCGGTCAATGTTTTGGTCAACTGTGGTCAACGGTCAACAGTCAACAGTCATCAGTTTTACACAAATATCACCATAACAGAAATTAATTACAAAATTAGCCACCTTCTAAAAATATTTACAAAACTAACACCCGAATTTTACACAAATATCATCCTAACAGTAATTAATTACAAAATTAACACCCCTACACGCAGTGATGGCGCGTGAACAGTGATACGGTGTCGGAAAATCCCGAAAAAATTCTTAATAATTATTTTAAGGCATTTTGAGACACTTACCAAGCTCGATTCACAATTTTGAACGGTGGAGAGTTTGATTCTGAAACATCAAAAACTTTGATTTTCTCACCCTCCACGTGCCGGCGACGATGGAGAAACGGAGGATACCGGTGGACTCGAAACGATGCAAGAAACACGATGGTGCGGGAGGTGTCGAAAACGGATGGTCGGATTGTCGTGAATCGACGAAAAACCAACTGAAATCGAGTTAATACCAACAATACTTCCGACTGAAATTAACGACGAACAACGACGATTCACAGCGAAAGGTTTGAGGGGTTTTGTTCATCGGTCGACAACAAACACAATGGTGGTTTCGGTTCGTCGATCGGAGGTCAGACGGTGAGTAGATCGAAGTTGAAAGGAGGGTTGAAGGGGAAGGGAAACTGAAAAACAATCTGGAAACTGCGCATGGTGAAGGGGGTTATATTTTCTCCTAAAGAAAAATGGTTAAACTATGAGTTTAGCCACTGAATTTCCTGCACTTTATAAAACGGTCTGCCAACTTTGAAATTTTACAATTTAATCATCAATTTTATTCCAAAATACCAATTAAATCCAATAATTTATAATTTCTTAATTTTTAGCCCCTAAATTGAGGTGTGACAATTCTCCCCTCCTTAAAAGAATTTCATCCTCGAAATTCATTCATGTCACGTTATTGCAGAAATGAAACTTCAATCAGTTTTTCATATCTTTCATGTATCTCTTATAGAAATACGGATCCTCCAATAATCCTTAACCAGTTGAGTATACATTCTTATCAGAACTCTCCCTCATTTCAATAAAAGAGTCCGAACAAAAATTTCCTTGAATAATAAATTCAGCCTTGGTCATGAGAATAGGCTCATAGAGCAGTAGCATATCCCAATTTCATTTGCGGAGTCGAGTCAGAATTTCTCAGATGATTAACTCTCACATGGCTCGTGAGGTGCTTTACAGTGTTTAGACAGATGTTACTGGTACTCCTTTTTGTACAAGTATAGCCTTAGTGGATAGAAACTTTAGTTTACTCGTTATAGATAGGGACTCAGCCCTGGAGTTCCAGCTCAGAGAGGAACGATTGTAGTCTAGGGGCATGTATTGATCAGACATCTTTTGAAATTCAATCGACCAGTCTATCTTGAAAAAATTTGACTCAAACCAAAGCTCTTATACCACTAAATGTAACCCCCCCAGACCGATGTGGTTAACCTGATCTGATCTGGAGTGTCACATTAGGGCCACCGAAGCGACCCACCATAAAAATAGCAGAAAATGTAAAACTTTTATTAAAACATGTAACTTATAAAATGATTTATCATTATGCATAAATAAAACAAATTTTTAGACTTGTATATAAAACAAAATACAATTACATGCCCCTTAATCACATATACCATACTCTACAAACAACGCCGGAAAAACTCCTTTACTGAAGTTGATAGCTGCACTAGTACAATTCTTTTAACCTACAATGGTGAGTAATAGAGTGAGCTTCGGAAAGCTCAGTAATACAGAACTACCAGATGATGCTGAAGAACATGCAGATACAAATAAACATGTATTTCCTTAGCGGTTCAGATATCCACAGATTTTTATATTGAGCGGAAATCCTACTAATATTTCAGGCAATAACAGATAGTATTCATTTCAGATGGAACAATATTTGGGATGTTTAGGTTCAGGAGATCATAATAGGTTTTCTAGTGTGTTCCCATAAAACCAGTAAAAAAATACATGTCTTTTTAAAACATATATATATACATCCCCATCCTTTCACAATCTGTTTGTGTAGGTTCCCCGGAACCATACACCCCACACAACCAGTGAGGCTCTGAGCACACAGCTGAGAAGCCTGCAGATATACTTCCTCCAACAATAAACCCCCCATATAAAACATTTTTCCGTTAGTAAACGGAGATATCAGAAATCAAAACAGAATTCAGATCAGATATCAAAACAGAATTCAGATCAGATATCATAACAGAATCCAGATCAGAAATCAGAACATAATTCAGGTAATGTATCAGAACATAATTCAAGTCAGAAATCAAATAAAATATTTATGTGATTAGGGAACACACCAGAGTTTATGGATATTATTCAGATGTACATGATAATCTTAACAGGCAGAGACACACGGA
Organism: Hibiscus syriacus; assembly: GCF_006381635.1. Classification (NCBI taxonomy): domain Eukaryota; kingdom Viridiplantae; phylum Streptophyta; class Magnoliopsida; order Malvales; family Malvaceae; genus Hibiscus; species Hibiscus syriacus. Next base: position 60,427 of record NW_024061984.1, on the reverse strand, counting down.
TCTTCAGTATACCGATAGAATGTCGGAATTTAGAATCACTATTGGAAGAGTTCAATAACTGATGGAATAATCAGTTATTCAGAATGTGACTTGAGCTGATAAGGAAGAACTAAGATTCAAAACCTTTACAATCTATGTCGATTGATTGGATTATTGAACAACTCCAGATGAATAGCTCCCATAACTAATACTTGTCAACTTGTCAATTCATTAACCTTCCAGAGTATTTACTCTTTAATACCAAATATTATTATCCATAGATCATCTTCTGAGTCATCACTAAACAGATCTTAAGGAGACGAACAAATATTCTAATGGTCTTTATTTCATTTCCATGTTTCAACTATACCAGGAAATATCAACGTACTTGATTTGTGGTTCATAATCCATAGGGATGATACATCACATAAGTTCATCAGAGTTTCCAAACTTATTCCAATCTCTTACTTAATCCTCAGTCCTTGAGATTACTTAGTTCATTTAGCAGTCAAATCCTTTACAGTTACTTCAAGGTTTTTCATAGTAATTCAGACGTTTCTGAATTTCAGATACATATTGTACTCTTGTTATGTTCAATTTGGTCTTCATGGTTGATTTGTCTAACGAATATCCCCTTTTTAGTACAGAATGTGATCTAGAATTGAGCTGATCTGAATACTTCAAAAATTATCATCAGACCAAACTTGAGAAGTCGAATACGCATTCAAGTGACATCTATGTCGTTCTGGTACTGATATAACACTAGCATTGGTTGCTCGGCTTAATATGTGATCCATAACTTCTAAGATCAGTACCACACTCATATTTACTTAGATTCCTTAATAAATCCAAAACATCTACTCCGTCTAGGCCATAAGGAAATTTTAGTCATTTTAGTGCTTAATGTTTTTCCTTCTATTTCAAAGCTTGAAGATATTCATTCATTCCTGGCTTGGCGATACTCTTGAGTCATTTCCATTACAGGGGTATTTTGGTCATTTTACTAATCCAGCGTATTTTAACCCTTTATAACCCATCTGATCTTATTATTTAATTTAAATGTACCATCATTTCCAGTTCTTTCGAACAATTCTGACAAAAGAGCACCCTCAATAATTTATTCTTAATTCGGAGATTTTCAGGTCAATTGCCTTCTCAGAAGTTACAAACATGTTATCAGGAATTTTCTGTACAAAGAATGATCTTAACCATTAAAATATATAATTTATCGAGTTAAGTATAAATTCTCAAAGTACTTTCTCATTCAGGGTTAACTCATACTAGTTTACCTCTCAAGGGTATTTTCATAATTTCTTAACCAGATAATTTCGGTATTAACTCTTAACGAAGATAATTATAATTTAGAGATCTTATGGTCAATTGCTTTCCCGAACATTTTCTTATCTTGAAATGATTCTTTAACAGACTTCTAGTATCTTGAACAAACCCTCTTAGGTTAAAAACCGATTATCTATATTTTCTAAGCAAAACTAGCATTTCTTATGCACATCAGTAGTTTCATCAGATCAATATGTTTTTAAAGACCTCTTATCCAACTTCCATAGTCAAATCTTGTCTTTTTTATAACTTAATGGTATTTTCGTAATTTTACCCTAACGAAGTATTCTTATAATTTCTCATCCAAGTGTCTTTAACATTTAACTTTTGATGAAATAAATTATAAATTACAGATCTAGGTTGATTTCTTTATCACTAAGCATAGAACTTGTAATTTAATTCTAACAATCCCTCAATTTCTTATAAAAGTCATTTGAACCATAATCAATTACTGAACCTTTTTATCGTATTCAAATCGAGTGTAGAAATTAATTACCTACACAAATGAGACCAACATTATCTCAATAATGCATTTACCAATATTCACATGTACCATAAAGCATAAAGAGGTAGTAAAGTATTACCTCAATTTTCGTGCCATACTGATCGACCATATAAATTCCATTCGAACATCTTTGATCTTTAATTCAATTTTCAATATTTCCTCGGATCCATATCAACAGAAATTACATAAAAAAGGAGCTTAATTCCGAAAAACAGATCGAATCGGGTGATAAATTAGTCAAAAACAGCTTACCAGGTTCGAGTTTGGTGAAACGGACCCGAAAAATGGATTCTAGACTTCGAAAACATAAAATATGACTTTTTGAAATTTTTGACTTTTCAGTTAAAGTCAAAGTCAATGGGTTTGACAGGAAATTTCGAGGCTTTCGGGTCTGAATTTCAAAAAACGGACTGCGAAATCGAACTCAGAACGTCGAAAAATGTCATGATAGATGTACCCGGAAAAAGACAACGGTTGTTCAACGCTCGGTCAACGTCGGTCAAAGTTCAGGTCAACTGTGGTCAACGCCGGTCAACGGTCAGTCAACAGTTTTACATAAATATCACCCTAATAGAAATTAATTATAAAATTAGACATTTTCTAAAAATATTTACAAAACTAACACGCGAATTTTACATAAATCACCCTAAAAAAAATCAATTACAAAATTAGCACCCCCTACACGTAGAGGTGCACAAAAAATCCGAATATCCGATTTTGTCTAAAAAATATCCGAAACCGGATTTTGGAAAAATCGGTTTTTTTAAACCGGATCGGATATTTAAAAACCGGATAGTATAACCGGTTTGTGAAAAAATTGAACGACCGGTTTTTTTACCGGATTAAAAACTGGTTTTTTTCAAACCGGATAAAAAACCGGTTTTTATCCGGAAAAAAATCCGGTTTTTTTAAAAAACTGGATTTTTATCCGAAAAAATCTGGTTTTTTTTTAAAAAACCGGTTTTTTTACAAACCGAAACCGGTTACACCTGTTACACCATCCAGCCCTCCAAACCGGTTAAAATCCGATCCGGTTTTTTTAAAATCCGGTTTTTGGATTGGGGGAAAAAACCGGATCGGTTTTTATCCGATCCGGATTGGATTGAAATCTGGCTTATGTGCATCTCTACCTACACGCAGTGACGGCGCGTGAACAGTGATACGGTGTCGGAAAATTCCTGCAAAAATTCCTAATAATTATTTTAAGGAATTTTGAGACACTTACCGAGCTCGATTCACAATTTTTGAACGGTGGAGAGCTCGATTCCGAAACATCAAAAACTTTAACTTTCTCACCCTTTCACGTGCCGGCGACGACGGAGAAACAGAAGACACCGACAGACTCGGAACGATGCAAGAAACACGATGGTGCGGGAGGTGTCGAAAACGGATGGTCGGATTGTCGTGAATCGACGAAAAACCAACTTAAATCGAGTTAATACCGACGATACTTCCGACTGAAATTAACGACGACGATTCACGACGAAAGGTTTGAGGGGTTTTGTTCATCGGTTGACAACGAACATGATGGTGGTTTCGGTTTGTCGATCGGAGGTCGGACGTTAAGTATATCGAAGTTGAAAGGAGGGGTTGAAGGTGAAGGAAAACTGAAAAACAATCTGAAACTGCGTACAGGGAAGTGGTTATATTTTCTCTTGAAGAAAAATGGTTAAACTATGAATTTAGCCGATGAATTTCTTGCACTTTATAAAATGGTCTATCAACTTTAAAATTTTTCAATTTAATCCTTAATTTTCTTCCAAAATACCAATTAAATCCAATACTTTATAATTTCTGAATTTTTAACCCTTAAATTGGGGTGTGACATTGGTGGTCTGAGCTTTAACCGGAGTCGCACTGCCATCGTGGCAAACATCGGCTTCTTCTTCCTTCTTTTGCGTTTGGATCTTGGCTAATCCCTTGACTCCAACTCAATTGCTCGCCATAATACTTGTTAATAGGACGGACACAAAATATTCTATGCTAAGAGTTAACCACTTAAACGAATCATAACTATTTATAAGTAAGAGATACGAACCAGCTGCTTAATTTCAGCTCGAAATCAGGACAAGGAAGACGAAAAAAAAAGATAAAAATTATTAGTAAGAGTTGGATTCGACAATTATCCAACTAGATTGTAGACATGTTGCAATATATAAGAGGCTTCAGCTGATCAGGAAACTTGAAAAGCTTGGTTGATTCAACCATTTTTTTTTATTTTTTTGAAGAAATTTTCAAATATTGCTTTGAAGACATAAGGGTGTTCGTTTATTGATTGAATCTGTCACCCAAATTTTATTTTATTTTCTTTAAATAATTTTATTTAATACTTGTATTCAATATATATTGCACATGAATTTGTTGATATTAATATACATTTTCTACAATTGAAAAAAAGGTTTGAACCCTAAGTTTGTAGAAGTTACTCAGATACATTAGTTGAAGTTTATGAAAAGGTGGATATATGATTGGAATTCACGAGTAGATAGATAGGTGAAGGGTAATTAGCAAGTAAATGAAATTTAGAAAATCAAATTTGTATAAATCACTTTGGAAGACACATACATCATCCGACGATTTAAGAAAATATTGGTAATGATCAAATTTGTTAAATTACATGCATGCCCGCAAATTAGTAATGTTGTAGTTCGGAGGATGCCTTTCCAAAGACACTCGATAATTTATACGTCTTTTAAATGTCACCAGATAATCTAGACGTCGTCTATCAAGTACTATAACAATAATCATAGATGAGACAATAATTTTCTCAACACTTTCTATGAGGTAATTTTTAAAAAATATTATTCGAAAAAGTTGGAAGCATGGAAAATGAGGTGGTTAAATTAACAATTTGTAATTTATTTTTGTTGATACGGGTAGTAGTTATTGGTTTTAAATAATTTTATTGACGGAATAGTGATTGATTAACTTAAAATATAATTTTATAATTAATATAAGTTTTTTATATTGTTTATTTAAATAAAATAAACTATTAATTATTATTCAAATAAAAATGTAAAATTGAACGGATTTAATTGATTAAAATTGTTTTTAAAACATTATTTGAAATTAAATTCAAAATTTAATATTACTCAAAAACTTTATTTTAACGGAGGTGTTTTTTAATCAAATATCCAGTCGACAACCCTAAACTTTTTCTAAACATTGATGGACCAGATGTTGCATATTGACCTTAATTAAGTCACAAGTCTAACCATATCTGCCTTAAAAGGTTTTTAGAATAATTTAAACCTAGATTTTATTGATCATACCTCGAATATAATAAATAAATAAATATGGAAGTTTCTGATAACTTTATTCAGAAGTGGTGGGGTTCATGATAAGTCATTATTATTTATTTGAATGAAAAATTTATTGAACTGAATACTTGAGAATTGTAGAGATTAAAGGGTGAAAAAAAAATCTAAAATATATAGGGACAGCGTCTTTTTATAATAGAGTTAAATTTGTTTTTTATATATCTCGACGATATTATTCTTAGGTGTTATATAGAGTTAACTGATATGTAAATTATAAGAGTATCAACGAAACTAATGTGAATAATTCAAAATTATTATGGGATATGTCACACTCGTCTAATAATAAAATGAAAAGAAAAAAATGAAAAAAATGAGGAAAATGGGGTTATATAGCTCGATCAAAACTACGGTGTTTCAAGGGTTAGGGCTTTTGATATCACCACTTGGTCAAATCACACCTACGACCATCCAAATTTCATCATCTTACATTTTGGTCACCAATTTCAATTTAATTTAGGGTAAAGTATAGTAATGGTCACTGAACTTTTCTTAAGCATTCATTTAAGTCCCCCAACTTTTAAAACTTATAATACAATCCCCCAACATTTAATATATTTGCAATATGGTCCCCCAATATTTAGTTCGTTTACAATATGGTCCCCGACGTAATTGTTGGGGGACCATATTGCAAACGGAATAAATGTTAGGAGACTATATTGCAAGTTTTAAAAGTTGAAAGACCTAAATGAAAGTTTTAGAAAAGTTCAGTGACCCTTACTATACTTTACCCTTTATTTTATTTAAACATTGAAATTATATATATATATATATATGTTTAAGATTTTAATCAATTTATTTTTAGGAGGAAAAAAAAGCAAAACAGACGGGACATTACTAGAAACACCTCTGCTCATACAGAACCGATATCTGTTTTAAACCGTCTCGAATACACTTGTTTTCCAAGATATAAATCTGAAGTCAGATACAAGTTTGAATAAGAAACCAACTGTAACTTTGAATGAATCTAATAAGGTTGATATCTGACGAAACCTAGTGAGAATCCAAATGAAAATATGTTAATTGCAAACGCATTGTAAACCTTGAAGAGTACCAACATCAAAACAGTTTTCCACTCTGTTACCGAACAAGATGCTGGAAACACGTTAGCATTCCAACCGGAACATCCTCCTGAAGATGAAGAACAAGAACAAGATTTTCAAGCTCCAGTCTCCACTGCTAGTTGAGAGGGCAATGGTAAAGCAGAACATTCGATCATCACTGGCCGAAAACTTAAACTGTTTTTTTTTTTTTTTAAATATGATTTGACACTGGTGTGAGTTGTTCTTGAAGCCAAAAACGTAATCTACAGTACTGTTGGTGTATTTACAGACACTAAATAACCACAACTGGCCGAAGGCTTGAAACTATTTTCACCAATAAAGCAGAGCAAGCACGACAAAGAAACCAATCAACAAAAGAAGATTCTTCAATACATTATCTGCCTGCTACCACCGAGTCGTCGGTGGGGGGAACCCATGAGCATGACCACTATGAAACGTATGGAATCCACAAGGAAATCCTGAAGGTGTTCCATACACAGCAGGATCTGGATATCCATGAAACTGAATATTGAACAAGGATGGCAATAAGCCTCCAAAACCCATTGTGAAGTTACCGATTCTTGCAGTTGCCATTGGAACAAAACCGCCCATTAGTCCAATCCCGTAATTCACAAACTGGTTTGTTTCCCGGGGTGGAGGAGGAGCAGTTGCTGGTCTTTGTCCTGCTGGGCGGTTGGGGATTTCCATACCCGGATACGATTTAGAGCGCAGATCAGTCTGGTTTTTGCCTCTGCCATAAAGGGGAACAAGTTTTTCCTCTTGTACGAGGGCCTTGCAAACCGGGCATTCTTGACAATTAGAGTGATGGTGCAACCACCGGTATAGACATGGCCAGCAGAATAGATGACCACAAAGTGTGACGATTGGATCTTGAGCCAATTCAAAGCAGATATTGCATTCGAAATCACCAGCATCATTAGCATTACTACTACTCGAGCAAGATTGACTTGGGGGAGGCATGCTTGTTGATTCCCCAAAACCACTCACCATTGCTTATATACCTAAACCAAAAGATCAAAATATCACGAGGAAAATGCACGAATTGAAAGGGCAAAACTTAAATAAAAAAATCCAGAAATTCAAGTTATGGAATTAAAAGAAAACATCACCACTTTCAGTCAATCACTCCAAACCCAGTTCTCATTTTTCAAAAAAATCCACCACAAACCTTATAGAACTCTAAAAATCAAATCTTTCGAATTCATCAAATTATTCCCATAAACGATACTAATCATTAGCCAATCTCAACAATTTATTAGATTTAGGCAAAAAAAATGAAAACCCTAATCTAAAATCAGAATATAAATCAAATTTTAAAAACTCCCAGAAAAATATAGAAACACGACCGCATCTGCATTCATCACAAAGTATAATCTAACAAAATTATAAATTAAAAGAAAAACGAGACAGATCTAAGAATTGGGTAAAAGAAACTAACCTGAGAATTCAAAGAATTGATTGATAGAGTCAAGGGCCAAGTTTCTTAAATTGGTGTTAATTACTTTCGGGAAGATTTGAGGGTACTCGAAAATTTCCGTGTTGTTTATTCCAACTCTAAGCCAATTTAGAGTGGGAATTGAAGATTCTTTTTATATATAACTTTCAAAGAAATTTTCGCTCGGAAATTGGAAGCGAAACTACCCGAATTTAATTATTTTATATTTTATAATTTGTAAATAAAATAAGGGTAAAGTATAGTAATGATCACTGAACTTTTATAAATATTTCATTTAGATCCCAAAACTTTTAAAACTTTCAATATAGTCCCCCAACATTTTTTCTGTTTGCAATATGGTCCCCCAACAGTTACGCCGGGGACCATATTGCAAACGGACTAAATGTTGGGGGACCATATTGCAAACGGACTAAATGTTGGGGGACTGGATTGCAAGTTTTAAAAGTTGGGGGATCTAAATGAAAGCTTTAGAAAAGTTCAATGATCATTACTATACTTTACTCTTTAATTTATTTTATTTTAAAATTATGTCCTCATTTCGTTATTTTCATTTTTATGTATTAAATATTAACTATTTGGTTTATTTTTCTTTTAGGTCCCTTAACATTTAGCGTGTTTTTGGAAATAGGTCCCTCGACTTTGTTAATTGTTTGAAATGTGTAGACCCCAATTGCATGATTTTCCATTATTATTATATCTTATAAAAAGAGAGAAATTGTCTTTAGATCCTTTGAACTTGTCTGTCTTTACATTTTAGTCACTGCACTTTTAGCTAATATTATTTGGGTAAATTACTGATTTTAAATGTTAGTTTCTGACTTATTGCATGTTAGTCCTTCGTATTTATTTTATGTTAGGATGCTTTATTTACATTTTTAGTCACTGTAACTTGACATTGTCTTCATTTTGATATTAATTTTCGTTGAATCTTCATGGATTAATGTGGATTATTACGTTAATGTCCTTTTCTTTTTGTAGTTGTGATTTGTTTTTCTTTACTTCATTTTATTTTATTTAGTTCAATAGAATATAGTAAAATATATTTTTACGGTATATTAAATATGTATGATGTTTATACATATATTTTTCAAGAAACTTATGCATATGTCTGTTTTTAAAAAAATGTTTTTAGTGTTGATTGAGAACTTATTTTAATAATTTTTATGGTTAATATTATAAAATGATGTGAGAATTTCAGCAATTGTTTGACTAACATAAGGAAGACCTCCAAAAATCTGGAGTGCCCTTCTTAGGGTTATTCAAATAAAAATTGTATTTTATCATTTATTTGTCATGTTAGGTGGTTATTTATTCTGTTTTGCATATTACATTTATTATTGTTGTATTCATGATTATGCATTTGATTACTCGTTTCCTACAAGATTACAAGGTAATATTGTCTTGCAGTTAACGAAATTACGTCCAACATAACTGGATTTTAATTTCTGTTAATTCATGTAGCAAGAGTACATCATTTTTAAATAAAATCGAGTGAATTAAATCTTTCATCGAGTCAAATATTTTAAAACTCAGTCTAAAAAATCATAGAAATGAAAAGGGTCGTAATTTAAATTTTGAGTTCAAATTTGTAAAATTTCATCATTTCTGACAACGTATAATCGAGATGTACCAATCTTTGGCGTTGTGGGGGTACTTACCCTTCCCCATGTGTAACCAACTCTCGAATCCTTAAAAATGAATTTCTGGTTAAACGCAGACCAATTTTCGCCTTTAAATGATTTTTCTAAAATTCATTTAAAAGACGTTTTCTGGGTATTCGGCCTAACTAACCAAAATATCGATGACGACTCCAGTCTTTTTTGAACTAATTCAATTTTTAAAATCGACATTCCTCGAAAGTTCTGTCATACATATATTTTTCGACGCCTTGGGTGAAAAACGGTGACGACAAAATCTTAAATTTAAATAATACAATTAATAATAATAATAATAATAATAATAATAATAATAATAATAATAATAATAAAATTCTTCTTGTGTAAAAAAAATCTAATACCAATAATTTTTTTTACTATATAATTTAAATAAAGATTGGGATCAAACGGAGTTATAGCGATGGAATCAAACAAATAAACATACTTTTCAAGCAAACGTCATTTTTAGGGAGTTGAGTACAAACAAGATATGACGACGGAAGATACCTGGAGACTCCATCAAGTACGAAACTCTTTTTCCTTTACAAAGTAACCAAACTTTGATTTTAACCCACCAGGCAATAATGTAATTTTCAGTTATAAATAGGAATCATTTTAGAAATTATATAGCTTGAAGGTTATAATTTATATATTAGTCAAATATATAGTATTTATGGGTGGGAATATGAATGGATTGAAAGCAATTGCCTATCTTAAAATTTTAAAATTTTATATATTTTAAATATTTTTTATAAATAATCTATATTTAAATTATCTAAAGAGAAATATGCTAATATATTCAACTTTCTGTTTTTCTTGTCTTTGCATTAAAGACTACATTAATTGTATAATGAGGCATGTGGAAATTGAATGCCTTTTGTCAACTTTTGAATTTCAAAAGTTAAATAATTTATTAAAAAGTTTTAATAGTCAAAAAGATTATTAATTTTTTTAAAGATATATATATTTGAGTAAATATGTTTGCATGATGTATATATAAGAATGACAATTTAATTTGAAATTAATGGATTTTGATCTGACCTCATACGGTCGGATTTTTATATAAAAAAATTCGGGTTCGTGCTTTATATAAAACGAGATCGGGTTCGAGTGTAGGATGAAAGCCTATGACTCGACTCGATATGGAAAGATAGTTCAATTTTTTCATATATATTTATGAATAATTACTATAATAACCCTATCTATATAATTTTTTAATTAAGTTCTCATTTTAATTCAAGTCGACCTGGGGGTGGAAGTTTAATTATTATTAACAAATCAAACAAGTAAGTTGCCTCCTTTGCTCTCTCCATGTATTAACGCAATAGAATCTGTTTCCAAATCGTGGTTCGATCCAGCGGATAGACTAGTCTAGCCGCAGCGGCAGGAAGTTTCCTTGTGTCGGCTCGTTTTGCTCCAAGGATTGCATTTGTTATGGTCTTTTAAGTCTTCTAGTCACAGAATTTCCACGTTTTTCTTTTCTTTTTTTATTTTACGTAGAAATTAGTGGGTTTACATGAAAAACAAACATTTTTTTTAATAAATGTTGAAATTTAAATTTATAATTTATGAAATATTTAAACCAGCCTTAAAGTTTACTATTTTCCCATGGAAAGCCTGATCAAATTTCTGAAGCAATCAAGTCTACGCTATTCAATGTTCAACCTTGCACTGCTATGAGCACAATTCTTTTCTTTTTTAAATGTTAACATAAGATGATATTTCACAGGAAAAAAATATATAAAATGAATTTATATCGATTACAATTAAACTAAGGGTAAGCTATGTTATTTGATCACTCAATTATTCTCATGATTTCATTTTAGTCACTCAATTATTCTTTTTTTAAATCATCATCATTAAACTTACATTTTATTCTATTTTAATCACACATCGCTAAAAATAAATAAAATTATTGACGGGTCATTTTATATTTTTTCAATGATACGTGACACTAATTTATGATCAAGGGAGATGTCAGAAAATTTATTTTAGGGTGTCAAGTTTAGAAATTATATTAAGATTTTTTTTTTAAAATGGGAAATTTGAGTTTTAAATTTTCTATTTTACAATATGTACAGTGAATTTCTTTTTAAAATGGTGTTAAAATATTTCTAAAAGAGATGTCATCTTTTTTTTCTTTTATATATTATATATATATATATATATAATTTGTAGGGGCAAAAAAATTAAATTTTTTGGGCTGTCAATTATATATACTGGCTCTACCAGTATTTATGATGACACATCAGGATAATCATTAATTTTTTTAATAATATGTGATCGAAACAAAACAAAAGTTAGGTGACCAAAACGTAACAGTGAGACTAGTTTAGTTATTAAATACGTAATCTATTCTAAAATTAATTTTTTTTTGAATAATATAAAATGATTACAAGAAAAATTATTAGAAATATTTTAACCAATTAATTAATATATTGCAGGGATAAAACCGATTGAATTATAAATTTAAAATTAATAGTTTAGGAATTCACTGAAATTTCATTGATGGTGTCGTGTATATATAAGAAGCCAAAAGCCTACCTCTATATATTCTTTTCCTTTTATCTTCCTTTGTTCTTCACATTTCCCGAAATGGAAGCAATTGCAGCAGCTCAGTTTGGCCGTCGTAAACTTTTTCATCTGGTTTGTGCCCTTTTCTTCTCTTATTAATATTTTCTTTATTTTCCACAGAAAATAAATGGGAAAAAGTATCATAACATCACGGCCAAGAAAACCGAAATTTCTATCCCACAAAACAAACAGGGAAAACGAGTGTTTGCTAAGCCAAATCATGTGAAGTTTTAAAACAATCCAACAGTTGTGTATTTTCATTGTCTAAAGCTGTTCGATGAAATACGCAAATGAAAATAAAACAAAACATTTCAGGTGAGGCATGCGCAAGGCAAGCACAATCTGGAAGCAGAGAAGAGTCGAGATCCATTAACATCGTTTGAATATTTGGATGCTGAACTCTCTCCTCTAGGCTGGCAACAGGTTATTGATCAGAGCTGAATCAGTTTTCCTTCATAAAATGACATTTGTGGTGATGTTTCTGTCTCTCTTTAATAGGTTCGTGATCAGCGAAAAGATGTTTGTTCAAGTGGATTGCTAAAGGGGATTGAAGTGGTGATTTCTTCACCTATGTCAAGGTACCAAAAATTCTCTCATCTTTTGATCAAGGATCCCTTCAATCCCTCTAAAATTTTGGGGTGATGTTTCCAGGACACTTCAAACAGCTGTTGGAATTTTTCATGGTGAAGACGATGAAGAATTCACAACCGTCGATCGGCCTCCGATTATAGCATATGAACTTTGCCGAGAACGACTGGTATGTTCTAACTTGAACTAGAGCTAGCATAGATCAGGCAAGGGTCACATGTGAGTTCCACACTTAGATATATGCATTCGTTATGGAAAAGTATCATCTGGAAATATACATAATAATTAGAGATGTACGCATGATTTTATTTTAAATAATGTAAATATAAGAAAATTTATTAATATTCTAAAAATATAAAATTAAATAATTAATAAAAGTATTTAAATTTTATGAACAATAAAATTTTCAAGAAGTGCCAACATCTCCTTGATTTATCTCTAAACAAAATTGTTTGAGTTAGGTCTTTGTTTTTTCATCTTCCCATAAAATAATCCATGCATCCACCCGTTAATCAAGCAAGTTTTTGGCCCACGCGGTGTTCTCTTCACATGGAGTGGTCAGTACCAAAGAAACCAGAAGGAAGGAAAAACAAAGGATGAGGTCATGAAAGGAAAAAACACATTTGGTTTAATGGCAAAAGTGCCCAGATAACGTTACAGAGAGTATTTAATTCTCATACTAATGTGTTCATCTGATTAATTCTTCAATCACCAAATAGAATTAATTGAACTACCCATAGTAGGGACGGGACATTTAAACTTTTTTGTTTAATAATATTTTAAATTCATGTTAATTTGAATATTTATTAAATTAAATTTTACTTTTTTATTTTAAATTTAATATTATTAAATTTTCAAAAATTTTAAATTAAATAACTTTATATTGTAATGCTTGATCTCAATTATAAGAGTTGGTGTTTAACATACTAAAAATTTAACTGAGTATTATGTTTCAAAAAAAAAATAACTGAGTATTTAAAGCAATGTACAAAACAACTTTTAGCCATTGAGGTTGACAAATTTTTCAAACTTAATCCTTCAATTTTATTTTAATTGCATTAGTCTCTAAACCTAGCAACTTTTCCAAATTTAGTTTGAATGATTTGACACTTTGATAATGTGCCACATCATGAAAAGGACTAAAAATTGATCAAAAATTCAAATTCAATGATTAATATAGAAAAAAGTAAAAAATCAAGTAAAAAGAATTACCAAATTCAAAAACTAAAAATTATTTTATCTCTTCAAAACAATTTTATCTAATTCTCAAACTGCTCTCTCTCATATATAAAAAACATGACTAAATAATAATGTTAATAATAATAGGCAGAGAAAATACCTTAAAAGTAATAGTGTAAATTGATGTATTTTTTCTTTCTTTCTCTCCATACCCAAAGAAGGAAATAAAACAAAGAAAAATCACTTTTTTTATTTTCTTTAAAAAAAACCATCTAAAGTCTAAACAAACAGATATATTGAGTATTGAAAGCTTAATTATGATATTGTTGTGAGATGCAGGGAAAGTTCGAATGTGACAAAAGAAGGAGCATCAGCCATTACCGGTCCCGTTTCCCCGCCGTTGATTTTTCATTGGCAAGTAATACTTTATATTCTCTTGGTTTCCACGGCGGCCTTCGGTTGCTGCATTCATCTCCTCTGCCTTAAAATTTAACAGTGCTTTAATGTTCAGATCGAAAATGAAAATGACATTTTGTGGAAAGGCGGTGATGAAATAGAAACACATGAAGCAGTGAGAGCGAGGGCAATGAAGTTTACCCAATGGTGAGTTTGTTTTCTATAATATCTAATTAAAACCTTTAATTTTACCCGTTTTTAGCATTGTTGTATTAATGCAAATAAACGGTTGATATTAATTTCAATTATCTACTTTTATTCTTTCAATGATTAGAAAATATATAAAACTAGAACAAATTATTTGGGTAAAGTGCACAAACGGTCCCCTGATTATAAGGTGCTTCTTTGTTGAGTCACCTGACTATTAAAAGTTATAAAATGATCCTCTGACTATAGGACGTTTTATTGAGTCTCTTTACTATTAAAAACTACAAAATGGTCGCCCGACTATTCATATGTTCCAAACTCATCATTTTTCGTTAAAAATTTGACGAAAGTCTAAGCTAGGCATTAACCTGCTGATTGAGATATGATAAAAAACTGATCATACAATCTCAAACTATTATCATATTTCAATCAACAAGTTAACATCCAATTTAGGCAACCATCAATATTTTAACAGAAAAAGACGAGTTTAGAACATATGAATTGTCGAGTGATAATTTTGTACTTTCTCACCAAAACAATGCCTTATAGTTGAAGGATTATTTTGTAACTTTTAATAATCCGGAGACTCGATAAAGAAGCGCCGTATAGTAGTTTGATCATTTGTGTATTTTACCCAAATTATTTTCATTCAATATATAATTAAATAAATAATGTTGTAGGCTGTGGGAGAGGGAAGAAAAGGAGATAGCGGTGGTGAGCCATGGAGTGTATTTGCAGCAGGCAATGATTGAACTTGTTAAAAATAATTTGTGTTACCCTTTACACAATGATCCACTCTCTCGGTCAGTCTCATTTCCCTCTTTCATCTGCAAAATTGTTTTTACCTCCAAAATTATTATTATTTTTGGATAAATCAAAATTAATTAATTATTGCCAAGTTTTTTTTTTTTGCAGCTTTAAAAACTGTGAAATCCGTTCGGTTTTCATTTTTTGTGAAAGGTGAGAGCAAATATTTAGCAATTTAATTATAATAAAAAAGAATAATTGAAAAGTTTATTGTTTTTTTTTCTCTCTAAATTATTTATCTATGTGTTTTTAATTTGCATTTTGTAGAATAATTGGACCGGGATCAGATGCTTTCGTAATGAAGAACACTAACTGTGGAAGAATGAGAACCCCTTACGAAATTGAACAACTCCAAATCAAAGATTCTGCCAAAAAGAATGTTTCAGTGGAGGAAGTAGAGGTCACAAATTAATCAACAAAATTACCAACTTCATCTCTTCTCTAGCCAATGAAATCCACATTGTGTTCCGACCCAACAATTTTTGAATTTCTCGTGTGATATTGTATTTAAAATATTTTATAATTTTTGATATTATAAGATGTATGTTAATAATATACTCTCAAAAAATATGTATGATGATTTATATTTTATATATTAAAATAAATTTATATTGACTTATATTTTAATTTAATTTAATAAATCATTTGCCCTTAAATTAAATATATTTTATCGGTTTAACATTCTATTATAGAACTTTTAATGTCCTAAGATTTAATTTTATTATCGAATTATTAAAAAATCATGGATTCCATTCTAAAAAAATCAACGGTAATAGAAACAATGATACATGACACAATGGTCAGCACATGGCTTTGTTGAGAAGGGTAAATAACATATCTTATTTTATTCAGTTCAGACCCTATAAATTTTATTTAATTCTAACTAAATTAACCTTGATTTGAACGTACAACAAATTGCTATTAATTCACTGAATGTTAATGACTAAAGGTTCAAAAAATCTTTACAGGATAAGTGGGTAAAGTATATACTCCATAATTTAGGAAATAAACGATTCATTAAATCTTCTAATTACTATTTCGATGATTTAATCATGTGAATTAATTAGGTTTACATACATCTATAATTAAGAATGCCACGTCATGGTCAATAGTCGGTATTAAATGGATTAGGTACGGCCGACAAATTGCTATCGTCCGTCACCGTTGTTTTCCTGGGGAAGCCAAAGGTCACTTTTCACCGACGTTTGCGTTGATGACTTGCACGAGCCACATTTTTTTTTAGTTACAAATAGGTTCTATTTTAATATGTTTATGTCAGAAATTTTGGACGATTGTTGAGTCACGTTGTCCATTTCAATACCATATTATATACTTATACAGCCTCACAACAGCTTAAATTCATGGCGATCCAGTTGGTTAAGTTCACACGAATCATTTATAAATTCAATACAATCCTATAATTATAACTTACGACATGCTTTACTTTTTCTTTTTTATAAAGTATAATTACCAAATTTCAATTTATTAACGGATGAATTTGAATAAATTTCTGTTTAAAATACGATAACATTTCTCCAAAGAAAAATACAAAAGCCGTTTGAGATTTGTTTATTGAATAAGTGGGGACGTTGTTGGGTCTTGGTTAAATGAGATAATAACAGTCTTGGCCCCTCCCGATTATCAAGAATCCAATTTAGGTCATTTTAAAATTTTCAATGTCGACAGCTCTAAAATGTTAGTTCGGCTCTTCATTTTGTTAATTTATTTTCATTGTTTATCTCTTGTTGTATACTTTAGGCTGATATTTTTCCTTTTTGTTAATTTATTTTCATTGCCCCCCCCCCCCACTCACACTACGGTGGGTTGTTGCGTCACTCCTTAATTATGCTTTCCATATAGGAATAATTCTTCTTATCGATTTGGCCCAATGAAGAATCTATTTAAGGGGAGAAGTCTAAAATATAATCGATTAATATAAAGATAAAAAAATATTATATTTAATTATAACTGAAAATTTTATCAAATTTATTGTAACATCCTCAATACCGGGTTAGTGATTAAATTGTAAAGTCTCATAATTTGGTGGTTAAAATAAAATGAATGAATAATCTAAAGATTTACATTTAAATTATTGTGTAGGATGGAATTGAAAGGAAGAAGGAATGGAAGGACAATAGAGTAATTGCAAGGAAAAATAATTAAAGATTTACACGTGGCTTCCAGAGTTCTCTTCTTCTTCTTTATTCCTTGTGCGTGTGAACCAAAGCAAAGGAAAGATTTCTGATTATTGAGTTTCTTGTAAAATTTAATATTGGGTTTTGATTATTAGATGATAACTAAGCTTAAGGAAAGCTTAAGTTATCTTAACATCACAGGATGATGGAGTTAAGAGAGATTTAAGATTTGAAGTTCTTAAATGAAATCTTGGAATAGAGTTCATAACTAGAATTGAAAGTTAAATTTGACTTGTCATCAATCTAGTTAAGATATACGAAGTGTTAAAAGTGGAATTCAAACATGTTGAATTATTGATGTAATTCTTAAATTACATATGAATGATAGAATTTGGAGGATTAAGTTGAAATAAATGAGTATAAATTGGTTTAAGGATGTGTACTATAGTTAAGAATGAAAAAGAGGATTAAACATGAAGGATTTAATCCAAAATGAATGAATTTTCGGGTTCAAAAAGAGGATTCTGAGCAGAGTGCATCGATGCATATTCATAGTGCATCGATGCATCAAGGTTAAAACCCAGAAAGTGTTTGAAGGTGTATCGATGCACAGGTAGTGCATCGATGCACTCTTTTAAAATAAAAAGATCGAATGCAATTAGTGCATCGATGCATAAGGCATGCATCAATGCATCCCATTAATAATCAAACATCGAATGCATTTTATGCACCGATGCACAAGTAGTGAATCGATGCATACCTTCATTAAAAGAGGAAATTGGCATTTATCTTAATCTAAAGAGTGAACCATTAGAGTATATTAGCTATATTACTGATATAGATCCATGTGTGATTATGTAGATACTAAAAGTAAGCTTATTCCAAAACGATCAAATGATTAGAATCGAATCAAAGCAAAGCTAAGGTGAGTGCATACTATATGTATAGTATAATGGAATAAGACTTGTGATAAGTATAATTCCTATATTGATTTTCATAGTACAATAGTTGTGAACATGCATATATGATAATTATTGTAATACATGCATAAGACATATATATGTTCATGTGATTGGATAAATGATGTATATATATGAATATATTCAAATACATATGTGATATGAGAACATAACATGAGCTACATGATCACAAGAGAAATGACATGAGCTATATGATCACAAGAGAAATGACATGAACTACATGATCACAAGAGAAATGACATGAGTACATGAACATATAAAATAAAAGAATAATGCCCATAATATACGATATGAGAGCTATAGGTGTAATTGGCATGCCAAGAGTCGAGGGTATAATAGTCCTTCGGGATGTAGTGGTCCTACAGGACATATATGGCAGTCCTTTGGGACGAATACTGAACTAAGGTTCGGTGCCCCATGAGGGAATTGATACGAGCTGTGGTGACAGCATTAGTGCACAACCTCTATGTACTCACATACCTCTATTCTCAATAATATACATGGGCAATTGAAATACAAAGTAAAGTGAAAGTGGTACAAGAAGGTAAGTTTTGTACATGCATGATATGATTATATATGTTATTGTGTAATAGATACATGCATATTGAAATGTCATGAAGAAAATGGTAAGAATGCATATTCATAAAGATATTGTTGCATATTCATGAAGATATTGTTGCATATTCATTTATTGCCTCACTAAGTCTATGACTTAGCGTGTAAGTGATTTACACGTAGATACCAAGAAATAAGAAGATTCAGAATAGCGGTGGCACGGACAACAACATTACTAAGAAATTAGATCAGAAGTAATTGACAAAGTAGGTATTTTGTTGTGTATAAAGTGTTGGTATGTAATAATTGATTAATTATGAATGCTCTAATCGATTTTGTATTAAGTGGTCTCTTTTATGTAAATTAAAGTATTTTGTTTTAATGAAAGTTTTAAATTCCCGGGATTTTTCTTTAATAATCAAAGTTTGAAAAGTAAATGTGACATCTCGGACTTGTATTCGGGTCGAATATGAGTTAGGGGTGTTACATTTATAACTCTTTAAAATAAATTGAATAATATTTTAAGTTCTAACAAAAAATATTGCAATCTCCATAATAAATCATGTATAATTATTCTGGTTGCATTACAAAACTTCTGATTTTGGCAATATGGTTATATATATATTTGATTAGTTTGAGTAGTTATAAGATAATATATGTTCAAATATTTTATTAATCTATTATTGACAACACATATATTGTATACACTCCACAAACATAATTGGTCAGACTTGAATCCTCTAGAAAAAACAACACTTTCTTTTACTATTTAAATCCCTCTGCGAATTTAACAACATGATTATTATTAGGTAGATGTTTATATATTTATCTCAGTTATATATTTTTTTCATATCAAGTGAATAGAAATTTCAGATTATCTAATCGGATTCGACTCAAATGATAAGTATGAAAACTTAGTCAAGTGGAATAAGTTAATAGAGGAGAGGAAATGCAAATATTTAAGTTGGTATGGATCACTAGTCTAACTCCACGTGCAACGTTGATTACGTATTTATGGCAGACAGTGGAAATTTCAGTTGTGGAGTTGAGGACTATAAGTATATTTTAATGTTAACTTTGGGACCGGGGAATTATTGGATCAAACAACAATAGTATACACCAACAACAAGTTGTCTAAGTGAGATCTGTCAAGTAAGGTTATCTCTTAAGTAAGGTTAGGTGTTCGAATCATAACGTTTATAAATGGAACAAATTAGGTTGGGAGGGTCGTTCTCACCTCTATAGTATCCGATCCAGATTAATCAATCAATAGATCATATACAGTTTTTTTTAAAAAAGCAATGCTATATATATATATATATATATATATATCTTTAGGTCCAATAATGCTTCTCACTCAATTTTTTATATAGAAAAAAGCCAATAGATGAAATAATGAAATGACTAACATTCACATTAAAAGTTGCCCGTTAAGGTTTAATACTTTAATAAGTTGATTAATGAGTGTTGAATCAATATCATTAAAAAAGTTAGCCATAAACCTAAAATATTAATCATAAAACAAACATTAATAATATATAAAAATTCAAATAGCTTAAAAAACCTTTATCACCTCAGATTTATCAATCATGCAACTGACATATTCATAAAATATGATTTCGCAATAGATAGATAGTTTTCAAAAATAATTTTTTTATTCATAAATTATTCAAATATTACTATATGAATTTGAAATAAATATTATTAGTTAGAATACACTTGCCCAATGTAAAACTTTTTTAGTTTTATATAGATTTATGATCGTTGGATGAATGAAAATAGGGGTTGAATTAACTCTTTGTTTTATTTCAGTTGATGTCTTCTCATTTTCTACTATTAATCTTAATTTTCTATTTTCACTCATCCAACAGTCCTATATCTGTATAAAATTAAAATTTATATACTATGTAATTAAATCTTATCTCAAATATTATTGTCTTATATATATTTAAATTTATAAAAATAAATAAAATTTAAATAACGTCAAATATTTAAATTCACAAATATCTGTATGTACTAAAAATGATTAAGGTTTAATTTTCTTATAAACAAATACATTCAATATTTTATAATTTAGAGTCAAATTTTAAAGTTGAATATGCAATGTCCATAAGTAATGCAAATTCAAATAATAATATATTTAACCACTCTAAATCATGAATGAATAATGATTTTAACATTCAAATTAAAAAAATAGATTAAAATATATAAATATTTCATATTCTTATTATCATTTCCCCGTATAAGTATCATTTTTTAATATTATAGGGTGTTTATATGCAATATATGTTTAATTTTTTTAGTATGTTCATAAAACGCGCACACTTAACAGATGTAACTGTTTAAAGTTCATTTTTTAAAATATTTTATTCTATCACTAAAATCACTTAATAAATTTTATACGATAATCTTCAAAAAATTTATAAAAGATAGTTCGATCTAGATAAAAATTGGACATCTGAAGTGTCGTAAACAATAAGCATAGCCAACTGTTAGGTCGAAAGAGAGCAAGCTATAATAGTCCGATAAGGTGGGAATTGGAGGCTTACCTCAATCTTAAATGAATATGCTTATAATTTTATAATGGGTTAAATTCATTTATATGTGTAATTTTTTTAATTTTATATTGATTTAGGATTATTGGATGAGTAAAAATAGATGACCGAATATCTCCTTATTTTTTTTCCAATAAATATCTTCTCATTTCCTATTGTTAACCTAAGCCATCTATTTATACTCATCCAACGATCTTAAATTTATGTAAAATTAAAAGAGTTTTACACAATATAATTGAATCCTAAAAAATTATTTAACAATTTAGAAGGAAAGTAATATTTTTTAATGAAAAATGTAGAAAATGATAAATAGATAATTATTTATTTATCACTTAATGAAAATTTTCTGATAAATTTTATTAATTTAAGTATATATCAAATACATTTTGCAACTTAATTTTTAAATAATAAATATTTGAACTTATCAAAAACCATCTTAATATAAAAGAAGTTTTCGTTTGAAATAAAATAATTAAGAATAGAAGATAACATTTGGGTAACTTAAAAACAAATTAAATAATAATTCAGGACTTGTTAGTATTTTAACCAAATATGATATACAATTAATCAGTTTTTTTCTCCGTAAGAGCATATTGTTGTGTTGAAGGCCCAAAAAAGTTAGAAGAGCAAGGGCCCAAAATGCAAATCGTCGTGCAACTCATCTCCTTTGGAATGCGCGTGGGAGGAAAGCCAGACGGTGGACTCCATCGATGGTCCCATCCCAACTCCCAATGTCAAAACTCCAGACCAGTTGCTTCAATCAAAGCAGTCATCAAAGTAACTCTCTCACTCTCGCTCTAATTTCATTTTCAATTTATATAAAAATAAAAGAAGAAAGAGGAGAGTTTCAAGGAAAATCAAAGTCTTTTTGCAGGTTAATTGACTAATTATTCATCACGAATTTTTGTTCACCTTATCTAATTTTCCCTCTCGTGATTATTATTTTCGTTGATTTTTTTGTTGGTCAAAGATTTTGAAACGGATCGCTATGGCAATTGCTTCGGAAGAAACCACCCGCATATGCAATCACTGGTATTTATTAGTATTTTTATGATTTTTTTAGAATTAATTCTGTTTCGCTGGATATCTGTGCTATTTTTTTCTTGTATTTTCGATCCCGGTTTTGTTTA
The DNA here is from genome assembly GCF_006381635.1 of Hibiscus syriacus. Taxonomy (NCBI): domain Eukaryota; kingdom Viridiplantae; phylum Streptophyta; class Magnoliopsida; order Malvales; family Malvaceae; genus Hibiscus; species Hibiscus syriacus. The sequence continues at coordinate 38,007 of NW_024061984.1, read as the reverse complement.
TTTATGCTTTTATCAGCTGAGATTTTTGTTTATTTGAACTTATATTGGCGGATTGAAGGAATTCTTGTTTCGTGGTTTGTTTAGAGTTTGTGTAGTAGATTGGTTAATGCTCAAAGAAATTATTGGTAATTTAAATTGGCCAAATTAAGCCGAGAAGGGGGATAATTTAGTTGAATTACCCTCTGGTTTTAGCTTGGATTAGGACCTAAAATTCTGTTTGTTTGATGAATTTCTTGTTGTATTCGGTTCATGTGATCACAGCCTTTGTCTTTGCTCCTAGTTGAGAATTCATGTGATGAATTCTGTTTGTTTAGGGTATTTTGAACCTTTGTACATAGTTTTTGATTCTTTTTTGGCGGTGTTCTAGTCTACGTTAACAATACTTTTATAATCCACTTTGAGTCCTGAGCTTAGCTCAGTTGGTTCATGCAGCTATCCGTAGTAAGTAGCATCTTGGAAGCATGTGGTTCGCATTCAGCATCTACAACCCCATTCCAGGCTATCCTTCATTGTTCTAATAAAGAATAACCTTTGTATTCCACTTAATGGAAAAGTGTGCTTAGCATTTGCAAATTGTTAAAAAGCAGCTCGGGGCTTCCACATTTTCCTATTTATCATGAAGTAGTTTCATACGATGCTGTAGTATGATCTTATGTTTCCCTAGGAAGGTGAAATATGAGTTGTTTCAAAGACTACCAAGGTTATGTTTCCCTAGGAAGGTTAAATATGAGTTGTGACAAAGATTACCAAGGTTCATCTATTACCTTATACTTCTGCAATATAGAAATACATTATTTTAGTGAATTAACGGAGTTAGAATAACCAGATATATTGATTAATCACTAATTTATCTAACATTCATTTATTTAGGTTTTACTGTCGTTTGAAATTCCCATACAGAAGAGTATTTAACAAGTACTTTTCCTTCTTAATTGTTCAGTGACAGGGCTATACCTTCTTCTAACATCGAGTTGCATTATGCTCATTGCTCCCGTAATCTAGAAAAATGTAAAGTTTGTGGTGATATGATTCCAAAAAAGCATGCTGAGGAACATTTCTTCAACGCACACGCTCCGGTAGGTCTTTTCTTTTCTTTTGAAATGAATCAATTCTGTAACACCCCCAACCCGTACCCGACCCGCTTACAAGTCTGAGATGTCACATTGACTTTTCAAAACTTTTACTTGAACAAAATAGTGAATAATTTTAAAACTTTTACTAAATACAATTGACTAATTTACATAAATTAGTATCATATGATTTTACAAAACAAATTCGAGTATATCGAATTCAAATTTTTATTTACGTGTCAAATACATATATTTTCTGATCTGAACTTTGTAAATGAGACACTGACCTGTCTTGCTCCCCAATGCTCTCTATATTCTTCTCGAACCTACGTGTGAAACAATCACACGCTAAGTCGATGACCTAGTGAGGCAAATAAAACATATAATAGAAATCATAAAACATTCCATATAATAAACCACATGAACATTTAATACTAACTTATCATACAAAATCATATAACAATTTCATACAAAATCACACACCTTTTTATATAACAAATACACTCATGTACATATATCATCATCTACTTTCTTAGCATTATCATATATATTATTATAATTATTTCTATCATTATCATCCAATTATTTATAACCTGATCTTGTTCTTATCATTTATGTATATCATATCACACATATATCATTTCACCAAGAAACACCCATAAATCATAATTCCTGTAACCAAAAGCACATACATTATATATATATTGTATTCATGTTATCTCTTTGATTAGCCCATGGTACACTTGTAAGAACTATATATATGTGAGTCTATAGAGGTTGTGTACTAATGCTGTCAGCACAGCTCGAATAAATGCATCGAAGTGCCGCGTAGAAATGCACCGTAGTGCCACGTAGAATTGCACCGAAGTGGCGTGTAGAAATGCACCGTAGTGCCATATAATGTCCATAAGGACCACATAGAAATTCTTTAAGAATCATATACATATACCAAGGACCAAGTATGTGTCTCAAAGACCTCATAAATGTTCCAAAGAATTATACATATGTCCCGAAGGATCGCGTAGACCCTCGACTCTTGGCATGCCAACTATACCCCTAGCTCTCATGACACATAACATGGGCATTATCATTTATTTCATTTCAAATATTCACATAAACCTGTAATTCACTTTCACATATCACGTATCACACAACTTTTCACATAACTCATAGTCATAGGTCTTATCTCATAACATATACATGCTTTTGCCTATATAATTCATATCATTTCTTATACCATCACATAATTCATTTAACATACATACATATCATGTAACATTATAATAGAAATACCTATAAGTCATATCACTTAGATTTCATATACATCTAGTCACATAGATCACTTTTGCATAGCTTATATCCACATATATTATCTACATGTATACCCAGGAATCAAATGGCACATACCAAATCATATAAATATATATATAGTTTATGCAATCACGTTACTTATACTCACATAGATCCATATAATAGAGCTTAGTTACCTTGTACATGTTATCACACCGGCATATAATCTTATATCAATCCTATAGGTAAAAGCTATTTATCTTTATCTCATTTTCCCTTTGTATCAGCTTACATGATTTATTATACTAACATGTACAATAACATATAACCCTTATCACTTATCTCACGTTATTTAATTATGAATTATTCTATCCATTTAATTTAGTTCTATATAGCTCCTATAATCTTCTCATAAGGTTTTATAGTTCTTTATTTTATAACTTCTATATCATAGTTTTCTTTTAAGCATATCACTTTTTCCTATAGTATTTATCCTATAGGTTCGTATCATCGTTATGCTCATGTCCCCTAATTTATATATATACCATTTTCATAAAGTCTCTTAATTTATTATCTTCTGATCTATATATTATTCTCTTAAATATTATCATATTACTCTATAGTTTGGTCTTATTTAACTCATCACCCATCTCATGTAGTCATAAATATATTATACTGATTCTCATAATTAATCACCTATACCCTGCAACATGTATGGTCATCCATCATATAACTTATTTCACTTCCCATGCAATCATATAGATCATTCATATTAGATCCTATAACTGATCACACTACATGTATTCACACAAATCATTTAACACCTACTGTAATTTATATCATATATACTCAAATCAAACATATACATATGATCATAAATTCATACATTCTAATATAGGAAATAGGCTCGTCGCAAGTCTTGTTTTCATTGAACGTCATAAACTAACTTGTATGCACTCACCTGGGCCTCGTTTGCTTCGAATCAATCCTAATCCTTAGCTTGTTCCGGAACAAACTTTCATTCTATATCTACATAATAATACATTTATACTTATCAGTATACTAATTGATATATTCGAAACTATCACTCCTTAGGCTAAGAGAAAAGCCAATTTCATCTTTTAATGAAGGTATGCATCGATGCACTGTACAGTGTATCGATGCATTCCCTAACGATGCATCGATGCACTACTTGTGCATCGGTGCATAAAATACATTCGATGTTTGTATTTTAAGGGGGTGCATCGATGCACTACTTATGCATCGATACACTACTTGCATTCGATGTTTGTTTATTTGAGAGTGCATCGATGCACACAACCCAGAAATTCCATTTTAAGCACGAAATTATTCAACTCTTCATTCAATTCTTCTATTTTAAGGTCCTATCATGTCCTTAAACTCAACTACCATTACTTAAACCAACTTATATCCATATAAACCATATTTATCTTCTATATCTCATCATGATTCTTAAAATTAAGAATCTTACTAATTTTCAACTTTGTTATAAATCCTTTCTAACTTCATAAATCTCTTATTTTTATTGATAACAAGTCAAATTCCTTCTCAAAATTCACTTATTAACTCTTTTCCAACATTTCCTTTTTTTTTTTTGATAAGATTTGAAGGTCTCTTTAAAAACCTCCTTCTTGATTAATGGAGCTTGTAAAGAAGCTTCTTAATCATGGGAAGGAGGAAAAGAGTGCCTTATAATTTCATTTTCTTTAATCTTTCATAACTTCTTCATCTTTTGATTTTAGGACAACCTAAGCTTTCCATAAGCTTAAATATTACCTAAGGATCAAAACCCACTCTTAAAATTAACAAATAATCAGCTACAAGGAATCTTACATTTGCCTTGGAGCTTTCACGGGAGGAAGAAGAAGATGAAGAAGAAAAAGAGAGGAGATTTCTGGAAAAATCTCTCATCCTTATCCATATATATATCATTATTTTATTCATCTCTTGGTCAAATGACCCTTTTGCCCTTTAATACCTTTTATAATTACTAGCATCTTCAAGGTAATATTTTCAAATAAATCACTGAACTTTTCAACTATTCCACTTTAAATCACCAAATTCTGAAATATTACAATTTGGTCACTAACCCGGTATTAAGGATGTTACAAATTCTGTATGTACAAGTGAAAATCTACATGGTGACGGTGCATGTCTTAACATCTGTGATGCTATCGACTGCATATTTGTGCAAGCAGGTGGCCTGTTCACTGTGCAGTGAGACAATGGAACGTGAAATTCTAGCTATTCATAAAGGGGAAAATTGCCCCCAGAGGATTGTCACATGTGAGTTTTGCGAGTTTCCATTGCCTGCCATTGATCTGGCTGAACATCAGGTACTTATTCTGAATATGTGTTCGAATGGAAGGATTCCAGTACTTGTAGCTGAGAACTTATTACAATGTATCTTGTTGCCTTGTGATTTTAGGAAGTATGTGGGAACAGGACGGAGCTGTGTCATCTTTGTAGCAGATATATTAGACTGAGAGAAAGATATAACCATGAAAGTAGGTGTACTGGTATTGCAGAAAACAATGTGGGATCTTCCAGGTATCTATGCTATAATATAATTTCTGATTGGATTGTTAGGGTATAGATATATTAGACTAAGAGAAAGATATAACCATGAAAGTAGGTTCTTGTTATTGGTGCCCTATGATTTGAACTTGTACTTTTGTCTTCTTAGCATCTAGCAACCAAGATTTGGTACCTTGCATGCTCTAGGTCAGCATTTTGTACCAGTTTTGAATTTCATTGTGGAATTGAGAGCTTCTAGTTCCAAATATGGATTTATGTTAAAAAGCATTCATTTCAGTCCAGAATTTAGCCATGATATGCAATCAATGATTTCATAAGCCATGTGAGTACTGTACGATTTCCCCTACATTCCATTAGTCAGGACCCCCCCGGGCCTGCCGCCATAAGTGGGGAAATATGGCACAATTTAGCTAGTCTTTGTGTCATTTGTTTGTATGAGGAACGTACCTATATTTCAGCAAAGACTGCCAGTTAAAGCCTGAAATTGAAGTATGTTGTGCTACTAGATTGATTGTAATGAGTATGCTGTGCTTGTGCATAATTTATTGAAAGCCGTATCAGAATTTGGCTCTTTGTTATCTATCAGCCCTTACTCAAGAGCACTGCAGCTGTTGTCATTGGTTTTAATCAATGTATTTGGCACTGTTTAGGGATGTGAGGGAAACTGAGAGGGAAGAAGGTGCTCCAAGAAGGCAGCGACCAGATTATTCGAGGAGACGAATTCTATTCACAATTGCAATAACTGGCATTGCTGTTCTATTAGGATCACTTTTTTTCCAGAAGAAGGCAGATAGCATTCAGGTACATTAGTTTTTTTGATGTAAATCAGTTAGAGAGCTACACTTTCCATTTCAGATTGTGATAAAGTTCTGCATTTTATTCGAAATTATAACACAATAATACTAATTATGCTAATGTATCGAAAATATTCGGAAAACCCTTTGTTTTGTATTGTTGATATTTGAACCTTGTGCCCTAGTCGGCACGATCCTGAAGATAATATGCACCGATCAGCTGTTGCTACATATGCTTGAATGTGCTGAAAGGTTCTCTGAATTTCGTCTTAAATATAAATTTGCATGATACATGCACCGGTTTAATGGCTACACTTATGGGTCGGTTAGTGTTTTTTTTTCGATTTTGGTTCAAATTTGCCCATGTATTTGTTTCACGGATTAGTAAGGCGATTCACCAATTCGTCTTCCAAGTATATGTATTTTCTCTGTAAAAATTTTTGTTTAATTTTTGACCCAGATTCTATATCTGTATTCTTATTTTATTTCCTGGAACAATTCGGATTAATTAACTCAGTGTTATGTAGTATCTGAGTTTGGTTTTGTTCTAGTCACTTGTTAGGCGTGCTTCCAATGGGTAAACGGGAATAATTTAAGGCTCAAAATGAGATGTAAAGTGAGAAAATGTATATATTTAGAGGGTTAAATTGTGAATTAAACCATTAGCAAAATATTTGAAAATATTGATGTTAATGTATTTTAATTTAGATTATATAAAAATTAACAATTAAATAGTAATTCTGATAGGGATGGAATGAAATGAATATATAGTCATCATGCTTTAAGAAAACAAATGTGATAAATAGAATATTTTTAAGTAGAAAAACTATTTCATCTAATTTGATAGACGTGGCATTAACCAAATCCAATTACATATAAGTGTGTTTGGTAGAAATGAGTGGTGGTGAGCTTTTCGTTTTGAAAATAATATTAGGATAAATTACAGTAGTAGTCACTAATGTTTCAATTGTTTATGTTGTCATTCAATTTTTAATTGTTATATTTTGATAACTATGTTATCGATTAGTTACAAAATGATCATTACATTGATGATGTGATATATTAATAAAAAAAATTAATTTAACCTCTGAAATTGAAATAAAAATATTTTAATTATAATTCTATAAGTACTCTAATCGTCGTCCATGATATTATCGCCGTCTCTTCGCTCACCTCTTTGGCCGGAATCAACACCAAAAATGAAAAATCCCTACATTTAACATTGTTTTACTTTGAAAATTATTTTCCCGTAAAAATCTTAACTCTCTCATTTAATTAACCTTTTTTTTGCCTTTTAAAATTACGCATCGGTGGTTCAATTGTTTTTATGGTTTTAAGTATGGGTTCTTTGTGGAGGAAAAGTTGATATATTGTAGGCTTGCAGCAAGATATGGATGAGTTATTGGCCGAAAATGAAAATCTATCAGCTTGTTCTGACATACACTTAAATCCCTTGAAGCACAGGTGACAGAAAGTTTTAGTTGAAATTTTAGATGGAAGAAGATGAGTTGATGATGGTTTGGTTTAATTTGCAAAACTTAGATTATGGATCTTAAGAAGAAACAAGAGAATGAGGAGAGTGATGAAGCGGCGCAACGACTACAAGACGAAATTCAATTCATCAAGGCACAAACGGTTGAGTTTTATTTTCCATCTTTATATATAGCTTTCATTTCTTTGTTTCAAAACCATTGCTAAACCTTCCCTTGCCTATTATGCATACGGTTGTAAGTTCAGTTGCAACATGGGATAAAACAAGAGGCGGAGTCGAGAAAAGCAACTGTTGCAGGTTCCATGCTTCTTTTTTCTTTATAGCTTTCATTGCTTTCGTATCAATCTGCTATGCATGATAATATGTGGTTGTAGGTTCAGTTGGAACAATTCCGTCAGTGGAAAGTGTGTCGAGAAAAGGAACTGTTGCAGGTTCCTCTCTTCTTTTATTTCTAGTATCTACCAAATTAAAGCATTTATTGTTTGCTGTATGTACTTAACTGGGTTAATATCATGCATATGCACAATCAGTTACGGGAAGAGGGTCGGAGAAATGAGCAGGAAAGGCATCAGCTGCATTCTTTAAACCAACGCCAGAAACTGCTAATCATATTTTATATCTCTCATAGGAGACGAGTGTCTGCAACTGCTTTGATTTTAGGGAAATGATTTGCTTGCAGCTTCTCCAAAGAAAACACAAGAAGCTAAAAGAGTTGCTTCAAGCTCCTAAATCTTCTGCTCCTCATAACCCAGGCATGTCTTTTATTATTATTATTATTATTATTATTATTGTTATAAAAGGAAGGATGCAGTTAGGCCACTGCTGCATTATCAATTTTCTATCCTAGTGTATTCGTTCATCAATACCAGAGCTAGAGCATCCTGTGTTCTGTTGAAGACATGAATTCCATAAACGATGGATGTGTGCAAATATGATCTCCCAATTTCGAAGAGGAAATTCTGTATTGGTAGCAACATTAATCTCGAAGCTTGTCACTGAGTTTCAGGCGAACTTGGAGTAATCAAAGGCGGAGTCTATGGTGAAGAAACTCCAAACGGAAGGACGATATCTTAGACATGTCTGGTGATGGACATTTTCATTTCCATGCCAAATATGGTGGTGGGTTAGGTTTATATTTCTAGCTCTAGCGTCTTTCATTACTTCATCTCTGTTCGTCCGGAGTAAAAGCAGTCGGTCGGATAGTATGACACTCGAAACAGTACACGCAACTATTCATAGATTATTTACAGCAATAAAATGAAAATACAAGTCAGCTTCAGTTTTTAGTATGTACGTTGATATTTACGGCAAAGAATATATTACACACGCACAAATGAACATTAATCTACTTCGTCTGAACAGTATGCAAGGAAGACGTATTGTCGGCTCCTTTCTATTTGGGTCTCAAAGGAAACACCAGAAAAGGACACGTCTTGTCCAATATTCACACCATGTTGGTACCTTCGCCGTTTCCGCTGCTCATCGGTTGATGTCAGCTCAGATTCTCTTCTATTGTCACCAACAAAACAATGAAGCAAGCCATTCGTCCACCTCCGTCTTCTCATCTTTTTTTTTTAATACACTATCTACAGTATCTTTATATAATATTTATAAATACCAGACCGTGTTCTTCCAGCAGTTGGGCTTTCATATGCAATCTTCAACAGAGCACGGTATCAGTTAGTCTGCAGGGAAGAAAGCCACTGTTCCACGTACATTTTGCTTTCTGCAAATCGAAGAACACAAAGAAAAGGATTCAGAACAAGCCATATGCTTCAGCAAGTTCCGTACAGCTTACGGAAGATGACCATGATCGGAAACTTAAAGCACATGTCTTCCCAACAATTGTCGAACAGAAGACAAGTAATGATAACAATTGATGAGTTAAAAGAAAATAGACTGCTATGTATACCCTAAACATATAAAGAGATGCAACCAATGTGAGAATCAGTTTTAAAAGGGTCGAACAAAGAGAGTTCTCCGAAAAAATAGCAAATTAATAGAATGGCTGAACAGTGACTTCCATGTTGGAAAGAGAGAGCAAACATTTCAGCCTTAAGCCAAAGTAAAATGGCCTTTTATCTCAGGTTTTAATCATCATGGCCTTGCTATAGATAGCATAAAACTTGGAAAACATCATCTTCAATCGAAGATGGGCAAAAAAACGTAACAGATTATTCCCAATTAAGTGCACTCAGACATGTGCAGGGGATGAGAAATTAAGAGAGCAAGATGCCAATCAGAAGAAAGAATAACAAGTTAAATGTCGAACTTTTTCAAAGTTCAATGCATAAACCTCACAACTAATGAAAAATCACTTTTCTCTTTGTTTTCAGATCACTATTACAGCTTTGAAATCAACGAGAAACTCCTTGTAACTAGTTAATTTTAAACCTATAACATTGTTAGTCTGCAAATACTTTTGAAGATTTTTTAGATAATTTGAACAACTCAACAATATCCGTGGACCAGTTCAAAACATAAGGAAGTGCATCTAGGTTAACAGTGTTGAATATGCTTTAATTCACAAAGCCAGAAGCTAAAGTTAGTGTTAAGCAGCCGGTCAATGACCTGTCACATGCCGTGCTGCATCGTTTCAAATCCAGGTTGTTTCCTATTATGTCAAAGGCTTGAAATCTAAACCTTAGAAACAATCCAGTTATCGACTTGCTAAGCAATAAAGACAACGGAATTGAACGTTAATATACATTCTTAACATTAGAATACGAGTGAGAAATGGTTCTTACCAGCTGAATAATTGTCGCGAATTTTCACAATGGCGCCTAGAATATTGTTCTTCGAATCTGCCACTACATTATCCTGATTGTGCCCGTAACATGGAACCAACACTGCGAAACTGTTATCCGAATCATCATCACTCTGGAATCCAGGTCCATGAGTCTCCAACCATCCAATGGAGAAATCAGAACCATCAGACTCGGACCCCGAAACACACCCTCCATCAGATGGCACAAGAACTACATCATATTCCCTGTCAATCTTTCTTTCCTCCCAACTATGCCATTTCCTCTTAACTCTTCTCGAAGAAGGAGCCATATTAGTCCTCTTAATCCGAGGAAACTTCAGGTTATCTGACTCCCATAACCCTGAATCAGATGAAGAACTTAAAGACAATCTGTTGGCAGTGCTAGGTTCTTGATGTTTCCCACTCCATAACCACCATGAAAGATGAGTAAAGGCCAAAGCCATATGTATAATTAACCGAAGCAAGTCTTTCGAATCTTATGGCACAAGAAAGAGTTTGTAATATGAAACACAAATATAGCTAAAATCCAGCCCCCGCAGAATCCGAATCAGCAGATAAGCAATTTGATCAGCACTTTCTGCAAACAAATCACACACTTAACAAACTGCAATTAACACAAGAATTCACCTAAGGAATTTGATGCAGCAAAAACAAACCATTAAAATGAACTTTAAAAATCTTATATTTTCCTTGGCTGCGTATCACAAAGTGTCCATCTTTGTGATAAACAAAAAATGCAACCTTGGACAATATTTACTGTCAATACAATTAATTTAGACATGATCCTGAAGAATAAAGATGCTAAGTGATGAACCGGCTCCACTAAAAAAATAGGCAAAAAGAACAGATAATTTTCTGCTAAAAATAGATTTCAAATTTGACAATAAAATAACCATAAAACTAGAACCTCTTGTTCCATTTACTTTTTTCAAATTTCATTCACATTTCTTAATGAAATACAAACAGAATCTCAGAATAAAGCCCCTAGAAAAAAGATGGACACGTTAGAGATAAAAGCTTCCTTCATCGATGGATGCGAAGCAAAACAAAGAAGAGGGGGGAAACCCCAAGCTTCCTTCCTTGTGTTTCAATATTCGAACATAAAGAAAAGATTCGTTGGAAACTTTAAAGAACAAAAAATCAACAAACAAAGTACCTTTAAAGCTTCCCCCGAGAAAAATGCAAAGCACCCAAATTTTAAATATTTTTTTTCGAATATATATTATCTTATAATCACCCAAAAATATCAACGTTTAACTACGGAATTAATTTATGAAATTATTATATTTTTAATCGAGATAATATTTAAATTAGATTGATATTTCAATTGTTTAAATATATAGGTTCGAACACGCCGCCTCTTTGCTTCCTTATAGATTCAAATGAGATGTATATTTTTCTGTCACAATTCTTGGAGATTGCTACATGATATAGTTGATTATTATCTTCTTGTGTCGGATGTTGCTTCTCCTGATGGTGGTTGGAATTGGTCTCTCCTTAATCAGCTTCTTGTCCCTGAGGCCATCCCTTTCATCATGAATATTCATGCTCCGGATCCCACCATTGGCGGCGATTCTTGTTACTGGGATCCGGATTCTCATGGTCAAATTTCGGTTAAATCTGCTTTTCAGAAGATTTCCGAATCCAAATGGAATTCGATTTGGAGCCTTCCTATTCAAGAGCGAATCAAGTACTTTCTTTGGTTATCTATCAGAGAAACTGCTCTCAAATCTGTCTCGTTGGGCATCGCAACCTCACGGATAATCCGGCTTGCTCCATCTGCGGCGCTGTTGAATCTTCTATTCATATTATTAGAGATTGCAAGGATACTAAGTTTCTCTGGATGTCTATTATTCGACCTGCTCAACATAATTCATTCTTCTCGCTGCCTATTGAAGATTGGATTTTAGCAAATATTCAATCTAATCTCCTTTTTGCAGGTACTGGAATCCCTTGGAAAATCAAGTTTGCTTCAATCACTTGGCAGGTCTGGAAACGTGGAAACTCCACTATCTTCGCAGGCCAGTCCCAATCGACCACTGCCCTCCTTGGTCAAAGTAAGTATTGGGCCTCCTACTGCCTCTCTGCGCATCCACAAATGGATTCTTGCTCTCCTCTCAATACTATTCAGGAGGAAGTTCGATGGCTCCCAGCTCCGACTAGCTGGGTCACTTTAAACTCTGATGGTTCGATCTCCACTTCATCCTCTTTTGCTTCTGCTGGCGGTCTCATTAGAGATAGTTATGGAAATTGGCTTGTTGGTTTTAACAAGGCTATTGGACTTTCAAACCCCCTCCATGCTGAGCTTTGGGGTATTTTGGACGGATTACGCATCGCATGGTCCGGTTTCGGGCGCATTCAATGCCAAACAGACTGCAGCGAAGCTTTCAAGTTGGTCACCTCTCCAACCGCTTACTCGTGCCCCTTGCTCTTGTCCGTGCTATCTTTCATCTTATTTCGAGAACTTGGTGTGTTGATTTTACTTTGATTCGCAGGGAAGCTAACTTTCCAGCAGAAGATGCCTCATCCCACTGACGGATCTACTTCCATTTTCTCGACTCCTCCTCATGGAGTGCATAATCTCTTATCTAGAGACCTTTATGGTCCTCCTTATCTTAGGCGTTAATCTCTGTACTGGCTTTTAAGCTCCTTTTTTCAATCCCAAAAAAAAATTATTAGCTCGGGTTTTGAACGATTTCGTAGGATGTTTTATTTTTGGAGATTGCTTCGTCTCTATTAAAAAAACTACAAAGGGTTAATATTTTTCGTTCTGTGTTAAGAGACGTCAAATTATTCGATGGTTTTTTAGATGTTGAATATTTCAGCTTAAAAGTTTTATTACTGTGAGTTGATTTTACCTACTAATGTTGTCGAAACTTAAATCAAAGATAATTCATTATTGATAAGCTGTACACAATATTCAAATTTTCATTATATCTCATGATAAGTTGAAGTGACTTCAAATCTAACGTTAAAAATGATAAAATAAAAAAATAAAGACGTAAGATAAGAAAGTAAAAAAAATATCGATGATTGATAACAATCACTAAAATTGATCTCGTTTCATGTTAACTAAAGAAGAAAAAAATAATTTTATTAAAAGAATAATATTCTAAATACTGCTTGAACAACACTTTATTTTAACCACGAAAATCATTTGACGAATTCATGATTTGCCATTTATACAATGATATTTTGCTACAGTGGATAGTAAATAAATCCATAGTATGTAACCCAATGGTAATATTAAGCTGGATGGGGGTTAATATTAAGCAAATCCGAGAAATATGAGGAGTTGGATTTACCCAATATATTAAGCCCATTGGCCCAAACTAAAGACCCGAAATGTTGGATCCGAAACCAACCCCATTGCATCTCGACCGGACAGGACACATTTCGAGGAAAAGAAAACACCCTAAACCCTGTATGCGTAAGGCGCACTATAGTTATTGTCTTCTTCTATCTTCTGCTTTGGTTAATGGAGTCCTTGCTGTTTTCTTCTTCATTGCAAACCCCGCTTTTTCCCTCCCAATCCACCTTCCTCTCCAATAAATCCTTGCCCAACCCCAAACCCATATTCCCATTGCTTCACAGGCTCAACTCGAGGTTCCAGCCATTGTTGTGCACCATGAGTCACTCATCTGAAGCCGACACTAAGCCAAAAGAGACCAAGCTCTGGGGCGGGAGATTCGAAGAGAGTGTGACGGATATCGTTGAGAAGTTTACTGAGTCTATCTCGTTTGATAAGCAGTTGTATAAGCATGATATTATGGGAAGTAAAGCCCATGCTTCTATGCTTGCTCAACAGGTTCCCTTTTTGTCCCTCTTTCAATTATTTTTTTTTAGTGTTTTTGAGAGATTTTATTGGAAATACAGAACTCAGTTTTTATGATTTGTCATTTATACAATGGTATTTTGCTGTTTGTTCTAGCTAATTTGAATGAATGTGTTTTTTTTTGGCGTGTAGGGGTTGATTAGTATAAGCGAAAGGGATAGTATTTTGAAAGGTCTAGATGAAATAGAGAGAAGCATAGAAGCTGGTGAATTTGTGTGGAGGACTGACCGGGAAGATGTCCACATGAACATTGAAGCTGCGTTAACCGATATGGTTGGTGAGCCTGCGAAGAAGCTCCACGCTGCTCGAAGCCGAAATGATCAAGTTCTGACCGATTTTCGTTTGTGGTGCCGTGATGCTATAGACAAGATTGTTGCTAGCATTAGAAATCTCCAAGTTGCTCTGGTGAAATTGGCTCTAAATAATGAGAGTCTCATCATTCCTGGATATACACATTTATAGAGGGCGCAGCCTGTTTTACTTCAACATCTTCTTCTAGCTTATGTAGAGCAGGTTTGAATCTTTTCATTCATAAGCTAGTCTAGATGAAATTGAACATCCATATATACACGCACACAAACATATACATGTACATATATATTGAAAAATAAAGTGATTGCTTTATTGGTTACTGTAAAATTTTGTTCTTGTATTTTTAAACTAATAAGGAAGCCTATTAAGAGAAAAAGGACTACCTTTGAAAGTAAAACACATTCATGATGTGCAGCTTGGTTCTCGAAGGGTAAATAAAATAGAGAAATATAGGAACCTGGTAAACCTATAGATTGTGATTATAAATGGTTGGCGGTAATCAACTTCTGAACAAATCAATTATGGTTATATTGCTGGGAAGACCGGTTCTTTTCTTAAAAGAAAGAACAAGTGATTATTATGTATGCTAAAAAATTGCAGGTGGTTAATTCAACTTTCTGTATGTTTTCATGATGGTGTCTTACCCTTTTTCTTTTATAAATTTGCCTCTAGAATTGCTAACTCAGCCTTTTTGGTTGTAGCTTGACCGAGATGCTGGCCGTTTATTAGATTGTAAAGCAAGGTTGAATTTCAGTCCCCTAGGTGCGTGTGCACTAGCTGGTACTGGCCTACCAATTGATAGGTTTATGACTTCCAATGCTCTGGGATTCACTGCTCCCATGAGGAACAGGTATGTGCTGAAACAGCCATCATATTTGAGTTTCTGGAATGTCACACATGACCATTGTATGTATGTTTCATTAGCTACAGATATCAGGCTTCTGTTAACATAGTTACATTTTCTATTTTCAAACAGCATTGATGCAGTTTCAGATCGAGATTTTGTCCTAGAGTTTCTTTCTGCTAATTCCATCATCGCAGTTCATCTTTCTCGAATCGGTGAAGAATGGGTATTGTGGGCTTCAGAGGAGTTTGGATTCATTACACCTAGTGATTCTGTGTCCACTGGAAGTAGCATAATGCCTCAAAAGAAAAATCCTGATCCAATGGAACTTGTTCGAGGAAAGTCTGCTAGAGTGATCGGAGACTTGGTTACCCTTCTCACATTGTGCAAAGGACTTCCTCTTGCTTATAATCGTGATTTGCAGGTAGAAGCTTATTTTTTGCACGTGATGTTGTGGTTATTTTGGTCTATCCATTTCATGGACTCATGGACACCTGACCTTACATCATGTTGGTTTTATGTTGTTTATTTTGATATTGTTACTAAAGCATTTTTGAGCCCTTATCTATTTTAGCTTCTTTTCGTGCATTTTCCTTATGTCTTTAGAGTAATAACCGAGTCATTCTCGTTTCTTTGCTTGCTGAAATAGGAAGATAAGGAACCGACATTTGATAGCGTCAAGACCATCATAGGCATGCTTGAAGTGTCAGCTGAGTTTGCTCAGAATATTACTTTGAATGATGAAAAAATACGGGAGACTTTACCTGCAGGCTATCTTGACGCCACAACACTTGCTGATTATTTAGTTAAAAAGGAAAGTTATTGTGAATTTTTTATTTCATTTGCTTGCTTAATTAATATGGTTACTTTCTTTTCTATTTCTTTCCATTTTCCATTGCTTTCTCGTTCCTTTCCGAAAACAATGAAATAAATGAGTTTTGTTTTTTTTACTTCTCCAGGGGATTCCTTTTAGAACATCTCACGATATAGTCGGTGCGTTTCCAAGAACTGCCAGCTTCAAGACTTGAGTCTAGAGGACATGAGAAACTTAAGCCCTGTATTCGATAACGATGTGTATGAGTTTCTCGGGGTAAAAAATGCAGTGAAGAAATTCAGTTCGTATGGTTCAACTGGTTTGGCATGTGTTGCCGATCAACTCGATTACTGGGTTGCCAAGCTTGAAATCAAGAAATGATAAACTTACTGATGGATGTGGTGGAGATGAGTTATTAAAACCGGATCCTAGGCATATGATGCTATTGGCATTAACAAAGAAAATTGCAAATGTTAAATGCCAGTAGTGAGTAAAAATCTCAGCCAAATGACTTCGTGTTGTAAGGTTTATTATTAAGTGGATATTAGTTCAATAATGCACTTCATGGTTTTGGATTTACTAGTATTTCTTGTAAGGTGATTTTGTAAAGTGGTTTTGATCTTAAATTTAAAAATAATTCTCTTATCTAAAGTCTGTTATGAGACATGAACCAAAAGACCTCAGTGATAAAGGATTTGTTGTTATCTCTTGAAATCTCAGTTCGAACACTAAATATACATGTGTATAATCGTTTATTATCAAATGTTGAAAATATTTGAATAAATATTACATTGTATTTATCCCATATTTATATATATATAAAATTCTGTCGTGTGACAAATATATTAATTGCTTCTCTCTCTTCAATCAACCTAACTATGGAAGAGCTCAATACCAATTGAAGAACCCCCTCTTCCATCCACTATATATTCAAATAAAATACAATTAGATACTGCTTTTTTTTTACAAGCACAAATAGTTGTAGGGGTAAATTACGTATTTGTCCTTGTTCTAACAAAAACTTTATTTTTGATATCATATGTATATTATTGATGAATGAGTTGATTAATGATGGAAAGGGTCGACTTATGAGTTCTACATGACCTGTGTTTGTTTTTCTATTTGATTATGGATTTGCTATGTGATAGCAGTTAGCCTATAATCATGCTAAACTTATGATTACTACTTATGAATTATGTTGAACGTCTAAATTTTTGTGTCATTATCATGCTTGCATTTATCTATTTTATGAAATATAATATAGAAGTTGTGCATCGCCCAAATTAGTAAAATTCAACGTTCATAATTTTTTTTTTGGTGTGCAAATCATTTCTGATGTGCTAATTTGGACATCTGTATTACGAGAAGAGTTCCAACAGTAGTTGATTTTGAGTATATACCTTATTCTATTTAGTGGGGATGTTTATTATAAGACCTTTATCATTTGATTTGTATTTTATGTTTATTTTCTTAAATCTTTGACTTGTTGAAATATTAATCTTACAAAATGTTAGGCATGTAACACTTGGTCAATTTTATACAAAGAAGTAAATCTCTACTTGACATTGTATAATAATATAAGCTGAAAACTCTAAGAAATTGACCAAAACCAATCTCCTGCTGCCACCAACACTATTCACAGCATGGCACAACGTACGTAAATAAATACATAGTATGAAAGGTGGAAACAAAGAACTAACAAATGAAATCCAATTTGAAAGGTCCCTAGGAGTCCACTTTCTCTTCAAGGTTAGGCGTAAGCCGCATCCTTTTTGCTACGGGTTGCTCGGTCAATTCCGCCGAGACCCTTTTCGCTACAGGTTGATCGGCTAAATCTGCTGACCTGTCATCATTGGTTATTTGCACATCAAGGTCAATGGTCTCCTTGTTTTCAACCATTTCAGAAACCTGATTCAACTGGTTCAACACTGTTCTTGGATTTTGATGCAAGAACGTACTTGAATTATCTTCGGACTGAAAGTTGTCATTAATTTTTGAACATCATCAGCTCTAGCCTCCTTGTTCTCAAGGGCTATTGAATCCTGATCCAACTGGTTCAACAGCATGTTGGGGTTTTTATAGAATGATAGAGGTGCATTATTTTCGGATGGAAGGTCTTCGCCGATTGTGTGCACATCATCACTCTTGCCTCGTTCTCAACCATTTCAGCATTCTTTTCAACAAGCTCAGGGTCCTGATACAACTGGTTCACTGCTGCACCAGGATTTTGATGCAACAATAAAGTGTCTTCGGAAGCTCCATAAACTTCACTGATAGACGTCTCCATCACCTCAATGGAGTAGGGCATGAAAACTTTCTTCAGATACTCGCCATTTTCCATGAGATGCGATTGTTCCTGATCTGTACCCTGTTTTTAAGTAGATCGACATTAACCTGAATGGGGTTACATTCAATATAACATCCCAATTACCGGGTAAGTGACTAAATTGTAAGAATTTATAAATTTAGTTGGTGAATTAGAATAAAGTGATAAGTCTAGTGATTTATGGAGGAATTTTGTGTGTTGGGTATGATAGTAAATATGGAATTATAATAAGGGTAAAAGGGTCATTGAGCAAATAAAAAATAAAATAATAATTGAGGGTATTATAATACCCATGTGAATGAATTGAGGAGATAAGTTTTCAGAGACTTATCTATTTCATCTTCTTCTCTCAACATGAGGCACCCAAGCTCAAGGTAAGAATTTGAACTTTGGTCGTTTCTTTGATTTTTAGTTTGGAAATAGAAGTTTGGATGTTATATAAGCTAAAGGAAAGCTTATATGACATTAAAACAATAAGATAAATGTTTTAGAGATAGATTTGAGAAATGGGTTTTTAGATGAAAATTCGATATGGATGAGTTTTTGAGGTTTGAATAAGATTTTCGATTTGTCAAGAGGTTAATTAAAGGGTTAGGAGTTTATAATTGATTAATAACATGTTTGAAATTTGGGTATGATTATTGGTTTTAAGAATTTGAATGAAGTATTGGAAATAATAAAGTGTTGAAATGATAGAAGTTAGTTAAAATGGTTGTAGTTAAGTTTGGTGGTATGAAAGAAACTTTGTATGAGAAAATTTAGTGAAGAGTTGATGATTTTCGGGTTTGAACAGTAAAATATGGGTAAATTTTACAGATTATGCAGAGGGAACCGATACCCCCTGGGGGGAATCGATTCCCCTAAAGGAAAGTTGAAGTTTGATTCATTAAATTTGTTTAAGCTATTAGACGTTAATGATAAGGTTTAGACTTTTGATAATTGTCTCGGAAATTATGTTTATGTAGATATCGAGCCTAAACGAGTTCCGAAACTGTTGAAAATATTTTGATGTTTCGATATAACAAATTAAATTAAATGTATTTTAAGATTTTACAAAAAAAATTCTAAGTATATTCGATGTAATTATTCGAATATCAAAATATTGCTCCAAGTCTTTCAAAGTTCATTTTAATCCTTACTAAAGTGTAAAATTGTGTTTTATACTTAAACTATTTTAAAACAATTTTACAAAGTATTTTGAGCCTTAATCGAGCCAACAATATTTTCTTTTTAAAAGTTTCAAGAAAAAAACAGATTGTCCAGGGGGTACAGATTCCCCCCAGAGGGTACCGATTCCCCCCAGGGGTACTGATTGCCCCCTGTCTAACGGTCAAAAACAGATTGCACTTAGGGAATCGATTCCCCATGAGAGGGTATTGATTCCCCCCACGCTCCAAGCTGTTTTATTAATTATTTCTCATCCCCAAATAGCTCCAAAACATCCCCAACAACTATATACGACTTCAAACACATTCCAAGCTATAAATACAAGCTAAGGACACTTGAAGAAGTAAGAGAACAACTATCCAAGTAATCAAACACAAGAGAAGAGTTTTTCAATCTTATTTCATCTTTCTCTTGTAAATATTTTATTCTTGTGAGCTCAATCTTGTAAACACCTACCTTAGAGAGGTTTTCTTGTTTACATATTTTATCCTTTTCTAAAGGGAAAAGTTCTAGCTTAGTCCGTGTAAAAGCTAGGGAAAGGTTCTAGTTTAGCCCGAAAAACTAGGGAGTTTGTAAGGTTACTCTTTATCCTCAAAAGAAAGAACAAATTAGTGAATTTGTTGGAAAATCCTTAGTGAGGAGCTAAGGTAGTGGACGTAGACTTTGGTTGAGAAAGTCGAACCACTATAAATCATTGTGCAATTCTCTATCTTTCAATCTCCTTACTCCCTAAACACAAAACCGTTCCGACCCCTCTTTACAAACCATTCCGGTTATCGATTCGAGCTTCCAAAAATCCTAACAATTGGCATCAGAGCCTAACTCGTTAAGAAGGTTTAACCACCTTGAGACGATCCTAAAAGAAGCTCTACCAATTCCCGACGCAACCGAGAAAATGGCTTCCACCTCCGGCTCATTCCACATGGAAGACTCCCTACCAACGGACAAGCCTCCCTACTTCAATGGAGACAACTATCATCATTGGAAGAAATTAATGAATGTATTCATCCAATCCAATGATCTTGATGCATGGAAGATAATCGAGAACGACTACTTTCTCCAAAGAAGAATGAGAATAAGCGGAGTGACAAAGAACAAAAGAAAGCTCAACTTAATGCCAAGGCCATACACATGGTGTTGTGTGCATTTGGTCCTGAAATCTATGAAGGAGTTTCTTCATGTTCAAGTTCCAAGGAGCTTTGGAATAAGCTCGATGAAATACATGGAAACAAGAAAGAAGAACCAACAAAGGTGATGTCTCTAATGGCTCTTGAAGAGCCCGAGGTATCTTCTAACTCAAATGAATTAATTCATTTACTTTTGATGAGTTACAAGATGCTTATAATAGGTTGTATTTGGGATTTGAGACCATGAATTCCAAATATACAAAATTAATTTCAAAACTCAAAATTGAAAATAAATCGATTTTGAAAGCTAGAGTTGATTTTGAAAATCAAAATGAAATTTTGAAAATGATTTAGAACTTTCAAAAATCAAAATAAATGATTTAGAAAAGAAAAATTTTGAGTTAGAAGTTAAGCTTGAAAGCTTAACAAAAGAAAAAGAATTAATTTTTAAAAACAATCTATTATGTTTAAAAATGGCAAAATGCTCACATTGTCATTATCATGGTCATTTGGAACATACTTGTCCTTTGAAGAAAGGAAAACGTTTTAAAATTAGGCAAGTATGGGTTCCAAAAGGAACAAGGGGCATTGAAACTAACGTCCAAGGATCCAAAGTAATTTGGATACCAAAATCTACTTAAATGTCTCTTGTAGGTGTGTGAAAGCAATTGTGATGAAAATGATGATATTCAAGATGCTCTAGCCACACATGAAAAGGAATGGGTAACCTCTAAGCTTAATGTTTTTAATTTTAGTTATTTGGTTGCTCATTTGATTTTAACCATGCATGAGTTTTGTTTTTAAATAATTATACATTATTGTTTTAATCTCACGTATGTTAAAAAGGTTTTATGATGAACATTTTAAAGTTTTAATGATTTTTTTTAATTTTCAGTTCATCATAAGGAATTTTGGTCAAAATTGGTTTTAATGCAAATGATATCTCTCTAACAATTGATATCAACTTTTCAAATGTTTTGATTTTATAAATTTTAAAATTTTTGACCAAAATTAAATGTTTATGCATGTGGTTTAAATGAAAATTATATCTCTCTAACAATTGATATCAAAATTTTCAAATGCATAACATTTTTGGAAAACTTTATGCATATGCACTTAATTTCAATAATTGATATTGCATAAAAGTATTATAGACTTGGATGTATTGAATTTCATGTGCTACTAACATGTTTGTTATTATTTGTTGAAATTCAATTTTGTTTAAGTGTCAAGATCCTAAAAACATAATTTTATTTGGAATGCATTTATTGAGGGAGAGCTTTGATTTTTTTTCAAACGATTTTTAAAATGTCAAATTTACTACTTACTCTCCAAAGTTATTTTGAACTTCAAAGATTAGAGTCTTTTTGATTTAACAAAAAGGAGGGAGAAGTATTAAGGTGTTAAAGGGGAGAAGTGTTAAAGTAAGGGGGAGTAATTTCAAACTTTATTTCAAAATCTTAAAATCATTCAAATTTTTGTTATATCAAAAATGGGGAGATTGTTGAAAACATTTTGATGTTTCGATATAACAAATTAAGTTAAATGAATTTTAAGATTTTACAAAAAAATTTCTAAGTATATTCGATGTAATTATTCGAATATCAAAATATTACTCCAAGTCTTTCAAAGTTCATTTTAATCCTTACTAAAGTGTAAAATTGTGTTTTATACTTAAACTATTTTAAAACAATTTTACAAAGTATTTCGAGCCTTAATCGAGCCAAAAATATTTTCTTTTTAAAGGGTTTCAAGAAAAATCATATTGTCCAAGGTGTACAGATTCCCCCAGGGGGAACAGATTTTCCCCCCAGGGGGAACATATTCCCCCCCAAGAGGTACCGATTCCCCCTGTATAACGGTCAAAAACATATTGCACTTAGGGAATCGATTCCCCATGAGGGGGTACCAATTCCCCCCACGCTCCAAGTTGTTTTATTAATTGTTTCTCATCCCCAAACGACTCTAAAACATCCCCAACGACTATATACGGCTTCAAACACATTCTAAGATATAAATACAAGCTAAGGACACTTGAAGAAATAAGAGAACAACTATCCAAGTAATCAAACACAAGAGAAGAGTTTTTCAATCTTATTTCATCTTTCTCTTGTAAATATTTTGTTCTTGTGAGCTCAATCTTGTAAACACCTACCTTAGAGAGGTTTTCTTGTTTACATCTTTTATCCTTTTGTAAAGGGGAAAGGTTCTAGCTTAGCCCGTGTAAAAGCTAGGGAAATGTTCTAGTTTAGCCCAGAAAAATTAGGGAGTTTGTAAGGTTACTCTTTATCCTAAAAAGAAAGAACAAATTAGTGAATTTGTTGGAAAATACATAGTGAGGAGCTAAGGTAGTGGACGTAGACTTTGGTTGAGAAAGTTGAACCACTATAAATCGCTGTGCAATTCTCTATCTTTCAATCTCCTTACTCCCTAAACACAAAACCGTTCCGACCCCTCTTTACAAACCATTCCGGTTATCGATTCGAGCTTCCGAAAATCCTAACAGGAACAAGTGACAAGTAAGAACAATTGAAGGATTAGAATCGAGTCAAATTAAGCAAGGCTAAGGTGAGTGCACATACTAGATAGAATTGTATGGAGATAAGACTTGCGATAAGTCTATCTCTTATAGTTGAATTCATGATTTCATATTCATATACATGCATCCATATATCTATATTGAATACAGTGATTTCTTGCATAATTCATACATGCTTTAATATGATATTATATGAAAGAATGCAATTTTCAAAGAATCAATTCAGGTATGTGAAATAATGAAAATGATCATATGTGTACATGTGAAGTGAAATATGTTTATATGAAAAGTGATGAAAAAGATATGAAAATGAGAAATGTATTCATATTTAAGCTCATGTTATGTAGATGAGAACTATAGGTATAGTTGTCATTTCAAGAGTAGAGGGTATACGCGGTCTTTCGGGAAAAATTCTACGTGGTCCTTCGGGATATATATGTATTCTTTGGAACATGTATGAGGTCTTTTGAGACACCTACTTGATCCTTGGTATATGTATATGATTCTTAAGGAATTTCTATGTGGTCCTTATGGACAATCTTACATGGCACTACGATGCATTTCTATGCGGTCCTTCGGGACAAATTCTATGTGGCACTTCGGTGCAAATTTATACGAGCTGTGGTGACAGCATATGTGCACAACCTCAATGTACTCAATTACCTCTTGTTCTCAATAATGTCCATGGGCAATACAAAGATAAAGTGAAGTGAAACTTGCATAAGACGATAAATTTCATATATGTATGACATGATCATATATGTTATAGTGTAATACATACATGCAAGTTATAATATTAAGATTGAACAGTAAGAGTGTATGTCTCATGAATTATTGATATATATTTAATCATGTCTCACTAAGTCTATGACTTAGCGTGTAAGTGATTTACACGTATGTACCAAAAACCAAGAATAACAGAAATAGGAGTGGTAAGAACGAAAACACTACTAGAAGATCAGATCAGAAGTAATTGATAAAATATGTATTTCGATTGTGTATAATATGTTGGCATGTAAGAAATGTAATAAGTTGTTAATACGAACGCTCTGATCGACTTTTCTAATGTTTTGAACGTATTTATGTAAATGTAAATGTATAGTAATGAACGGTTAAATATTTACGTGTTTTATGTACGTTTTACGGCAGTATTGTAGCAGTACTGTAGCAGGGGAATCGGTTCCCTATTTACAAATCGGAAAATTTTGTGTAATCGGTACTGTAGTAGGTTATTGTTCACGATACTGTAGCATGTTACTGTTCATTATTGTTCATACAGATTTTACTATTCACAAATACTTTTTTGCCTCAAAATTTTATAACAAACATAATTCAATAGTTTATTATCGTATTTTCTTAAAATAAGTTCAAATGTTTTGTTATTTTGTAAGGAAAAGTGTTTTAAAAAGTCAATGTGACATCTCGGAATCGTATTCGGTCGGGTACGAGTTGGGGTGTTACATTCAATGACCCCAACATCATCGTCATCATATTCGTCACCTGAGGCAGATGTTTCAAAAGATGTGCCAACTTCATGAACTCCTCGCATGGAAATTCTAGGACTGCATGTACTGCCCATGACAAAACCTCTTAACGAATATGGAGCTTCACAAGCTTGAGGTGTGATTCCAAAGAACAACGGAAAATCAGTTTCTCCAGAAGCCAAATAAGCAAATTGTTGACCAATTCCACTTCCTGTAAATAAAACAGATTGTTTGTAATTGGATATGTATATAAGAACTTCACTGACATAATAATTAAATCCAAGAAAACATAAAACAAAGAAGATAACATTGTAGAAATCCCTCTATTCACAATAATTGATTTTTCTTCTGTTATGCCTCTCTCTAACATAGCATCAAAAGGTATAGTAAGGAAATCACCAGTGCACCAAAACCATTTAAGACCTAATTATGTAAGAAGAAAACTATCATAAGAATGATGAAATTCAATACCTCTGTTGGTGATATAGCCCCGTTCAGATTGTAATATGGAGGTGGACAAAAGGTTGAAATTGTCCGAAAAAAGGCCCATTTCATCACTTGGCGGCAAGAGCCGAAGCAAGCACAACCGTTATGGGAGGCCGAGTCCTTATGGGGGACATGAGCAAGTGGTGGCGTCGAAAGACAATCAAGTTGATGCAAAGTATGGCGCGAAAGATCGTGAATTTACATGCGACAAAATCCAAGGCATGCGTTCGTATGGGAGGACCAGAGTGCTATGATGAAGTAATGCAGATGGAGTATTCAGTCAAGTGGGAGTCTTCCATGAAAGATGAGATGGATTCGCTTATGTCAAATCAAACGTGGGAATAAGCTGTATTACCATTAGACAAGAAAGTGCTCCATAACAAGTGAGTTTACAGGACGATGACTACGGATAAACTGAAGTTGTGTTCAGCTTCAGTTGGCATGCTAGAGTAACAAGACCAGAATGATGTTGCATTGATCAAGGTGTGAAGACATATTAAAATCAGTCTTCAAGTGGGAGATTGTAAAGTCAAAAAAGGTGTGTCACCGCCTAAATGGATTTCAACAAAGGGAGCACCGAATTCGGTGTCCAATTTTGTTGAAAATGATAATAGAGATAATTTAATTTAGTCTCTTCACTTTAGGGTATTTTCAAATATTAGTCCTTAAGCTTCAACTATAAATACCCTAACCCATTTAGCTTCAAAATCATCCTAAATCATTTCTTTCTCCCAATACTAAAGAGTTTAGAGAGTTTTCTTGTGAGTTGTGAGTATTTTGTAAACAACTGTAAATTTTCTTTCTTTAGTAAAAGATCTGCAGCAGTCTGGAGACGTAGGCATAATTGGCTGAACTCCGTTATCAATTTCGTGTATTATTTTTCCGCTTTTATTTCGCATTCTCACTAATCTGGTTATAAGGAAATTACTCGCTTTTTTCCCAACAGAATTGTTGTATCTGGTTTGTTTAGCAGGAATGTAAGATTACAATGTTTGGTTAAAGGAATAAAAGATTATTGGAATGCATATTTTACCAAATTGTCCTTGTTATATATTTGTTTTTTAAACGAGTTGAATTCTAAATATTCAAAAGAAAATATTTGTATAAAAGATCATAGAAAATATATAAGTTTATTATTTATAGTTTATATATTTTCTTTAAAAAATTTAATTCATAAAATTTATATAATTTTTTTTTGCAAAATTTAAAAGATAATTTAGTTTAATGAAAGAGTTTAATTTTATTTTAACCCCTGAACTTCATATAAAATTTTAATTGTGGTTTTTTTTGTAAATCTAAAATAGTTTAAGGATAAATTTGCAATTTACCTTTCGTAGAATTTTTTTTATTCAACGGTTAGGAGAAAGATAATTTTGAAAAAAATTGTTTTAAAGACATTTTAGTCTAAAGTCATGGGAAAAGATTAATACCTAAAGGATTTGGGGAATGACATTCCCGATAATAAGCCCCCAAAATGTCACCATTGAAAATAGCTTATTACCCCTTATTGGGAATCTTTGCAATCCAAACATGGGTATCACATCCTGGAAAAAACTTTTTCCCCCCGGTAATCTTCTTTTCCCCATCCAAACGCATCCTAAGAGTTTTATAGAAGGATATCAAGAAGGTATCCAGCATGTCATGGAGAAAAAGGAAGATTCTTCTAAACCACGGGAAGATAGCAATACCAAGAAAAATTCAACTTGATGGTTGTTACGTGCATAAATGGAGATGCATGTGAGTGCTTCTCCAGCATACCTATTGCAGATACAAGTTTAGAGCTTTGGTGGAGCTGTGTTGGCATGAAATCACAAGCATGATCCATATCCTGAGAATTCTCCATTCATAGTGGTGAAGCTTTTTCCTTCTTGACGTTTCATGTTTGTTAGTTTTTGTTTTTAGTTTAGTATTCAACATCCTTATGCTTGGAGAAATGTAAAAGAACCATGATGCCTTATGTCTTTGGTAAGTGCAACCGAAAGAAATACTTAGATATATGCTGCCAGTTGCTTAATGGAGTCAGTTCGCATACAGTACTTGATCTTGGCTTTTCCATAAGGTCAATCCTGAATGAGCTGCTCGTACACCAAAGAAATCAGAAATGAGCTTGTATATGAAAGAAAAGTATTGTTCTAGTCTTATTGCAAACAATATTATTTGAAGTCTATTTGGATGCCGCTTTTGCTATTTTTCTTTTCATTTTATTTTTTGACTTTGGATTTTAGCATTTATTTGAAATAGCTAAAGCATTAAACAAATGAAGCCTAAGAAAATGCAGAATTAGGCATGTATCCCTCAGAAAAAAGTTTGTATTTTACTATAATGAAAAGCATAGTAAAAACCTTCTGTCTTTTTGTTGGAATGCAAGTGGGACATTGTTTCTTCATATGGATTGATAGCAGGGTACTACGGGTTTTCCTTCTCTGAAGTGAGGATCTTTTCTGGCCTCCCGAGGATTCTTAGGAATCTATTGGGTGAAATATTCAACCTACAATCAATTTATGATTTGAACAGATACTGCTGGATTCTGCTTTTAGCTTTTTGGGAAAGTCTTGTAGAAAACAAATTTTGTCAAATTTGCAATAGCAAATGTTTGAAGGACATTGCATATTGTAGAGATTGGAGAGGTTGAAAATGACTTGCACAATACAAATGGTTGAATGGAAGTGGGGGCTCCAGAATTAGAGTTTGGTGCAGTGTTGAAATTCCAGTTAAGCTTGCACTAACAATAGGATGTAACATTATTGTAAGATACCATTTTTTCTTAATACTTTGCGCAAGAAATCTGGTACTCTGTCAACTTTCAAGTGATACTGTTAGTGGGGCTATTGTACACCGGTCATCACTTACTGAAATGTTTTGCTTTGAGACCTGGGCACATTTTTTTTTCTTTCAAGTCTTCAGCTGAAAACTTTTATGAGATTCTTCTAGAAAGTTGTCTGTTTCCTCGGCGACTTAGGGATGACACTTTTTGGCTTCAAGATTAATTTTTCTTGCAGAGCTTGCAGATCATGGACATTCTAGTGCTAGACAAACCTTTGTTTTAAAGGTATGCTTTTGATGGTTCTAATAACTTTTAAGGTGTGTAATTTCCTACCTAGATTTATTTTTCCTTTGAAGTTAGATTTTCTAGGTTACAATTATTACAATATCTAGTCATCTCTTGATATATTGGTGCAGGTCAATGTTGCTTTCAATACTATTGATTTGATTTTATTCCTCAGGCTTTAAGTATGGATAAATTAACCTGTTTTTCTGTTGCAGATGTTCGGAGAGTTGAAGATGAGGTTGACTTAGCTCCAAAAGCAAAAGGTACGATAAGAGGAAAAGCCAAGTGGGATACAGAAATATTCTCATGTTCTTACTATATTTATGTAGTACTTATGCATGATGGAATTATTCTTCCTGGACAAACCCATCATACAGCAGGAGACCCTTCAATCTCTTGATTAGCCAACACCCTGAGGCCATTGATAAGAAATACCTGGTGACCTCCCACTTGCAGAGCCACTAAAACGTTGGAGGCCATTTCCAGTGGAGATCAATGGGTAACTCTCTTGTCCAAATCCTTATGGGCCCTGATGATTAGTAGACACTTCATCTGATTAGTCACTCTCTTGTCACCAAGTCCTTCTGCCTGTATTAGCATCCCTTGGTTAACCTGGAATGTCTTTCAAACATGTGCATTCTAGCTAGAATCCTGTAGCCATTATTCCATACACATTGATGTGTGGTCCAAGCTTCCTTTAAGCACTTCGGACATGAAAACTTCTGTTTAACTAATCTAAGCCATTCATTCAAGGGTTGCTTATCGATTTTTATCACTGGACAGCTCCCATATCAAACTCAGTTGACAATTAGTGAGTTTACTTAACTGTTGGGGCTTAATGGTTTAATCATAACTTAGAAATATACTTTTCTGTCAGCTTCCTCTGAGCTGTCTGTATGATTGCTTGATTAAGAACATCCATCAGATGTTTTGATTTACTGGTTAAGTATGAGTTGCCTGATTAAGAACATCCATTAGATGTTTTGATTTAATGGTTAAGTATGAGTTGCCTAATGCATAGGTGCTAGGCCTTTTGATGTTACCGATTAACTAAAATTCTGTACATAAGAACCTTATATTTTATACAGCTGGTGGATTCAGGTTCTTGAAAATGAACCGTGACTGTAAATTTAGTGTTGAAAAATGGTAGAAGAGAACTTAGTAGCCTGGTTGCATGGAGTTCAAGGTCAATAAAGTGCATTCCCAGTCATACATGGTATTTGATTGCATGCTACTGGCAACAGTTATGAGAACGTAGCTTATTTTGGTGTTCTTTTTCTAGAGAAATTACACATTCCGATTAGCAGTTTCTTAATATATCCGTCATTTCATTATATGTATGGTAGTTGAAAGATTTCAAATACTTAAAATAGCAGGAACAATCTACCTTATCAATATCATGCATGCTGAGGCTGCTAGTTTCAAACCTTTTCCCCCCTATTTTCCATAGTGCACTGTTTCATAAAATTCGTTTGCTAGTTTTCAATATATGCTGAGCTTGGCACAATGGCAACATTGATCCTTGAACTGCCAGTTGTTCCTCCTTGTTTTAAGTTCCGATAACGGTTATGATCCGGTGATTGGCTGGCCCGCCAATTTGTGTAATTGTATAATGTTTATAGTATTTCCTAATGTCATAATTGTATACAAGAATCTTTTTGGCAGGTTTATGGCGTATTATACTGAATAGTTTCTGATTTGTGAAGTTGAAAACGTTCTTCCCTAAGGGAAACTACAATGTTCGATGTGGTTGCCGTTGCTGGATGTGGGGAGGCAACATCGAACATTCATAGTTGGGTCTAGAGCTTGAAGGAGACGAGTGAGTAAAATGGCGTCTCCTATTACGTTCTATGCATAAAAAATTATATAAGACCTTGTTAAAAAGAGAAGAAGAATATGAATTGTATTTGTAAAGCTTTTCAGATTCTGATATCTGCAACTTACATGATTAGATTATAATATTTCTGCCATTAAAGTCAAAAGAGATATATAGATGGGGGAGTGTGAGCCATCCATTGAAGAACTGAACCTCCCCACCCACCACCATCCCCGTACCCCTACATTATGATGATGATTAATAATCACTCTCTCCCCATTGAACAACTGAATTCCAACAGTCCCCTATATAAATTCCAAAACCACTTAGTTTTCCCCATTTGGCAATTTCCTTGCATCACATACCCATGGCCCCCTCTTCCTGCCTACCTAAATGCATTGATTTTTATCCTCTACTTTTACAAAAAATAAAATTTCTTTTGTTTTCTCCTTTTCTATTACTACTTCAGGTAATAATAATAATAATAATAATAATAATAATTTTGACATTTCCAAGTGGGGGAGGGGTCAACTAAAATAAAATCTTGGATGCCACGTCATCAGATCTTATCCTTGATGATTTCTCATCTGGAAATTCATATCCTGTTACGATCACAGCACCAAATTAAATATATTGTATATAGGAAATTGCATTGTTAATTTACTATTTTTTTTCTCTTCAGAATTTCTATAGAATATGTGCCTAACTATTATAAGCAGGCTAGAATAATCCAAAATCTCTTGGATTCTATCAAATCTTTATAGGAACGAAAAAAGTGAGATTTTCACCAATTTGAAAATATATAATTACATATACAAATATGTGTGTGAGATTAAATTTGTGGAATTGAACTTTTTAAAAATCAAATGGATGATGGAACACGCTTTGACCAATCATCTACTTGGGCATCATCTTAATTATTGAAATTCACCATCAAGTTGAACACGGAAAACAATAACTGTTTTGACTTGAAATTTAATGGCTTTTTTGTCCAATAAGAATAACGGGTCTTTTATTTAACCATTAAGATATCTCGATTTATATTTGGAGATTTACGATATTTTTTATGGTGTTATTATAACTTGTTACGTTGAGGTGATGAGTTCTAATAAAATATAATTTTTTATTAAAATATATCCTATCAAAATAAAAAGTTAATAAAAAAATATGTTTTATTAGAACTCATCAACTCGACGTGATAAATTTCATGTCACTATAAAAAATACAATATATCCAAAAATAAATTTTTACTTACCCTATTAAGCTAAATAAAAAACTCACAAGGCCAATTTTGCCGAATTTAACTAACAATCTGAACTCTGTTCACTTGGAATTAAATTCTACAGCTCACTTATTCCATTTCTTGCTTTACAAACTAAAATTTTATAAGCCATACCCACTCCTCTGTTACATGGCTTTAATCCAAATAAAAGATGCTTGTTCTCTATGTCTTAAATTTATTTCTAGTAGATTATATGCAACTCTCTCTTTTTTTCAGAGGTTATTGGTCATACTTTAATAAATGCAATTAGGCCACGTGCCAAATGGCAAACTCAAGTTGCGAATTAAACATGAATCGCAAACAAACAACAACAGCCAGAATCCCAATACTTTGTATTTTAAGTTTACCATTAGATTAGGATGATGATAATGATGAAACATCAGGATGCATGCGGCTTACCATGTAGTTTGACTGAGAGTTATAAAACTGATGGGAGGGTGGACCCTGCTGGCTGGACACCGACACCGACGAGCTATTTTCCGGCGTTAATGGCTCCGACTCATCGAGCTGGCACTCTAGGTTTACCCCAAACAACCGCACCAGCCTCCTTGGGTTCCCGGCTGCTGCACCACCTACGTTTTCAACAATGCTTCCTGAAAATATGCAAAGAAAGGGCTATTCACAATGCTAAATTTCGCATATTCTACCCTACATATGTGTGTGTATGTACCTGCAAGAAGGCAGCCTGGTGGGTATGGGCATGGCAGATTAGCAGCATGGCCTTGAATGTGGCCAAGATAAGGATGTCCTTGATACAATCCCCTACTGCTACACCACCCTTCATCGCCACAGTCTCCAGAGGCAGTCACGGTGTTTCCGCCATCAGCTGGAGCCGAGGCTGCACCGCGCCTCCTGCAACCTATAAAAAACCTATCACCATCCGAACGGTGTCGTTGGAATAAAATAACGTCACCGGCATCAAGCTGCTTCTCTTTGACGTATCGGCTCCACCCTTTGGTCAACACGTAGCTTTGGCTGCCGTTCCAATACGAGTAACGGAAACGCCAACAGTTTCCCAACTCGTCCTCGAAACTCAGCTGCAACCCTTTGTCGCTGGAGTCACCGCCGAGGGGGAAGTACTTCTCCGCATGCTGTTTGGGTATAACGAGCCTGTTGAGCTTGCCAACGTCGCTCGGAGTCAAGGGCTTCTCGAACATGGGTTCCGTTTGATGGCCTTGGTCCTCCAGTACTCCCTCTTCTTCATGCTGGTTAAAGTTGAAGGAGCAGTGAGCGTGGTTCGAAGAGAAGAACATGGATTGTTTCAAGAGTTTTTAGCCAAAGATTTGTGAGGTGTGAGAACCAGAAGTATAAGGGGAGGGCTTTTCAAGAGAGGGGGCGTAGGGCCTAATGAAAAGACATATTTTCCTCTTGTTTGAGAGGGAAGACGATGGAGGAGTGGGCAGAAAGAGGATTAATGAGTATGGGGTTTGATGTGGAACCTATTTAATGCAGACAATCAGAGAATATAACAAACAAACACCACTTTTTTTAAATAAAAAAAAGGAAAAAGAGAAAAGTTGGGGTAAGGGGGAATTGTAACTTTACAAGTACGAGAGTACATTTTAAGGTTTTTGCGTGGGGCTTTTTACAAAAGATGGGTATGTTTTCAATATAAGAAAGACAAAAGTGAGTGAATCTGAATCCATTTAGTGAAGTAAGTAGTAAAAGAGTATGATGTTTATCTTAGGAGTTTCGAATTCAAACATTTATGTAGGAATAATATGTTATCAATAATTAAAAAAAGATTTTGAACAAATATTATATAATCCGAATGGTAAACACTGTTGGGAGTGGAGCAGTTACAGTTTGAGCTTCCTTGTTACCTGCAACAAAACATTTACAATCCCATGACAGGGACATTATATATTACTGATAATTATTGCTGCATTGGACACAACATGTAATGGTATGGGGAAGAAATCTTGAGAAAATAAAACAGAGTGAAAACTACTAATAACAAATTATGTGGCTCATGTTGTTGTTACATCGGCAAGCAAATCAGAAGGGTAGAGCCATTAATGCTGATGCAATATGGAGGGCATCCTACGGCAGCAGGTGGATGAGCAGCTCTTTTACCCTGACCCTGCAAAAAAGAAAAGGGGATTTTGCATCATTTCAAACAGTGAAAAATCTCATACTTCATTGTAAAGTGGACAGATATGACCATGCTTGTTAAGTTTGTATTCAGTAGGGGGGGGGAAATATATAGTAAAAGCCAGTGAAAGCAAGTTTTGTTTTTGTTTTAAAAATACTAAAGTACCGGTAAGGATTAAGGAGAATCTGTGTGTGTCGTGTTTTCATGCCTTTCCTCCCATCATGGGTTCCTTTTTTCTCACTCAAATTTCCAGGTAGATTCGGACACCTTTTTCCCCGCCCCTGGACTGCTTCTTTTAACTTAAATACATGTTCTTTTTGCACTGCTATGTTTCGGATGAGTATTCAATCCGCTCTGATAAAATAAATTGAGTTTTATTTTATAATTTAAATTTTATTTCTAAAGATTTTAAGTTGAATTTATAAAATTTGAATTGGGTTTTTCGAGTTTCTGTTTAAATTTATTTGTAAATATTTATAATATTATAGTACTAATTGATTTCAATTTAAACGATTTTCTATAATCATATATAATATATTTTTTCTATATCTTTTTCATATACAATATTATCTTTTAGAGTTGAGAGAACTCAAACTTGAAAATCTATTTGTTAATCATTAGAAATTTTAAATTATTCAATCTATTCAAATCATATTTTATAACTTAAATTTTAATTAATTTTTTTGAATCAGGATAAATTTATGAAATTACAATTCGAATAATTTTTTTTTTGAAAATTTCCGGTAGAATTGAGTTTTACTTGACCCTATGCTATGCTCATTCTAATACTATATGTATAGTTTATCTAATACGTCCAAACATATCTTTATAATGTCAGCCCAAGAAAAGTTTTTGTCTCAATTTTATATGTAGTTTTGTAATTCAAAGCCCCCAGAATCTGTACAAACAACTTGGTTTGGCCAACAGGATATTCCTTCATTTATAAACAAACTTAAACTAGGTTTTTGAACGGTAGTGGATCCACCCTTAATTTAGATTAAGCACATGTAAATTTAAAATTTAAATTTTCTTCGATTAATTACTTATTTTATTAATTCTATTTATCTTAAAATTTAATTTTATGTTTATCTTATTAAAAAAAATTATATTATTAATAAATATAGATCTATTTAAAAAAATATGTATAAATTCGCTGCTATTTAAAAAATAAAAAGGAATCTGCCTTGTAATTCATTAACTCTCACATGCCATGGAACCAAGACTTTTGGACAAAAGTAGAGGATCAATCAATATTTGTAATAAAAATAATTGCAAATGTGTGTGTGTGTGTATATATAGGAGTTTCCTCGATCTCTAAGCAAAAACCTGCATTTGCAAGACCTATCTATTGAGGTCTTCCTCACTAGAATCCAAAACTCTCTTTCTGGCATTAATTATTGGTTTTGAGTTTTTTATTTTATTGTTATCAATTCAATTCACACTTTGCTTCTCTTTATAGAAATGGAATTTTTAGGTGATTGAAACAACTTTTTTTTTTTGAAAATGTTATAATTGATTTCAATATTTTAAAAAAGGTTTAATACCTAAATAAGTGCCTAAACTATACCCTTTTTACCCAAATTGGTGCCTATAGTATTTTTGTCTCATTCAAGTGTCTAACGTTACAAACGTGACCACTTTAGGCGTCCGGGACGTAACGATCATTAGTTTTATCCGTCAAGTGACACGTGGCACAATCTTATAATTTTAAAATTTAATTTTAAAAGTGTTATTTTATTTATAGAAAAAAACCCTAATTTCTTTTCAATTAAAAAAAGCCTGAAAATCCCAAATCCTAACACTAACCCGTCATCGACGTAGTCCTTGCCATAATCCTAGTTATATATAGTCGTAGTTGTTGCTGATTGGTCGTGGAATCGCGTGGGATCACAATTTTCATCCTAGGGTTCATGAGGTATAAACGTCGATTTGTCGTTGATCGATCACGATTTCGTAAGAGTTTTGGTCGCCGGGGGGAGGTGAGGTCGGGTGGAGCTTCGTCGACGGTAAAGAGTGGCGGTCAGCATGGGTTTAAGGGTTGAAATGAAGGTTTTCAAAGTTTTGGGGTTATTTCAAAATTTATGTGTTTTCTTAAAATATATATATATATATATATATATATATATATATATTAATTCTATATAAAATCTTTAAAACTATCATATTGTGAAACGTGTCATTTAATGAAGAAATTTAACGTCGTTGACGACCCGGACACCTAAAGTGGTAATATTTGTAACGTTAAGTACCTAGATGGGTTAAAACATATTGTAGGCACCTATTTGGGAAAAGGAGTATAGTGTGAACACTTATTTGGGTATTAAGCCTTTAAAAAAATAAAGACTAATCCACGTCTGCTATTATTTTTATGACTAAAATATGCAAACGGTCCTCTGAATATGAGATGTTGTTTTGTTGAATCACGCGACTATTAAAAGTTACAAAATAGTTCTCTGACTATACATTGTTTTATTAAGTCTCCAGACTATTAAAAGTGACAAAATGAGCTAACTTCGACTATAAGACATTGTCTTATTAAGTCTCCAGACTATTAAAAGTGACAAAATGAGCTAACTTTCTAATATTTAGCATCCATTGAGATTAAAGAAGATAAGAATCATTATCTTCATCTCGAGAGTTCTATGAAATGCTTTCATTCTTCAAGTTTCATAGTAAGAAGTTTGAAAGAATGGTTTAATAATGGTTTACACTTATATGAGGTTTTATGACATTTTCTAGTTCATCTTTGTGTTCTAAATCAATATTTTCATTCATCCTTAATGGTGGGTTGATTGAAAAATTGTTTTCACGGTTGTATGATAGCTAATAAGAAAAGAGAGAGAGCCCTTCGAAGCTAAAGAAATGATCATTGTTGTACAAGATTAAAACATGATGCTTTTAAAGGTTAGAGATTGAGCTAGTACATATTAAACTTCGAAATGTTTCTTAGATTTTATAAATGTGATGTCTCGTATGTTGGAAATATAAAAAAAATCGATGGCGACTCTAAACATATTTTTTTTACTTAGATCGAGATTGAATTAGGACTTAGAATCGTTCCGACAATAAGTGACAACTCTCACCAAGAGTTGTCGACCTATTTTAAATAGAGAAAATAACCTCAGTAACCGAAAATGCCTTATAATATATGATTTTAACCAACTTTTTTTGGATTTGCCAAAATGACCAATAAAATCGCAACGCGATCTCGAATTTGCAACGTGAACTCCAATTTCGCAACTCAGTTTCCAAAATCGTAGCGTGAATAGTAAAAATTGCAATGTGAATAGTAAAATTGCAACGTGAATAGTAAAATCACAATGTTAATAGTAAAATCGCAACGCGAATTGAAAAATCGCAACACGAATTTAGAAAATCGCAAAATCGCGTTGCGAATTTCAAATGGTAACTCTATGCTTCTAGATTGGGATTTTAAGTAGAAATAAAATTTATCTACATGTGTACAAGAATCAGTTTTTTCTTAATATAATTCAAAATTTAATTTTTTAAATGTACTTCATTAGTTTGAGTTAAGGATTCTTTCAAATTTCAAACTTTAATTAATTGAATTTAGAATAATTTGTAATGAAGATTGATAAATGAAATAGATTTGTTGTTCATTTACATATAAATTTTTTTCACGTTTACGAATATTTTTTATAAAAATTATTTATGTACTTTTCCAACAAATTATTATAGATGGATGATAAGAGATAATTTACATATAGATTCGTTGCGCTTTTACTATTCACGTTGCGATTTTACTATTCATGTTACGAAATTGGAGTTCGCATTGTAAATTTGACTTCCGCGTTGCGAATTTGACTTATGTGTTGCGAATTTGACTATCGCGTTGCAAATTTGACTTCTGTGTTGCGATTTACAAATTCGCGTTGCGAATTTGACTTTTGTGTTACGATTTACAGATTCGCGTTGCGAAATTGGAAATTGGGTTGCGAATTTGGAGTTCGCGTTACAAATTTGTTGGTCATTTTGGTAAATCTAAAAAAAATTAGTTAAAATCGTATATTATAAAATATTTTCGACCACTAATGTTATTTTCTCTTTTAAATAAGGCGAACAGGTAGTTCCCAAACCAACAACCACCTTGAACCACTACCCTTATTGCGCATCAACAAAAGCATAAGAAGATATTTTTTTCGACCATCACTTGATAGATACAATACAGTGTGATTAAAAGGCATATGGCATGGCCTGAACATTGTTGAAATATTTTTCAAACAATGGGGACCATATTTCAACTCACATATGTTGACACGGACCGTCATAAAGGGTGGAGCCCCATTAAAATATAGTTGAAATCAACACTAATCTTCCGAGCCGATAACTTGGACTAGCTAGGCGGTTTACATTGGCCGCACTCTTTCACTAAACTTTATTCATTCATTTTTTTTGAGTTAATTGCACCGAATGTCCCTAAACTATAACCTTTATTTTAAATTGATATTTAAACTTTTGAATATTGCAATTTATCCCCAAATTCTGGCTCTCGTTTTAAATTAGTCCTTAAAATTTTGAACATTCCAATTTCATCATCAAACTATGACAATGATTCTAAATTGGCACCTAAACTATTAAATATTCCTATTTCATCCTTGAATTCATCCAAATATGTTATTTGTTTCAACCATAGTTTAGCATAAATTTTATCTTTTTAAAACCTATAATTATATAATCTAGCCTAACTATTTTATTAACAAGGGTTGTGATTAGTATATATGTATAATTTGGGATGAAATTAGAATGTTCAAAAAGTTTGGGGACCTATTTAGAATGAAGGTCATAGTTTGGGGATAAAACTAAAATGTTCAAAAGTTTATGAACCAATTTAAAATAAA